>NW_028279034.1:300000-464426 GCF_059751315.1 Micrasema longulum
AAGGCATGTTTCAAAATGATATAAAATGTTTCTCCTTAGACACGGAACACGTAATAAATAAAACACGAACATGTAATAAATAATACATGAATTGTAAAATAACAAATAAATAAAATAATAAATTCATGTCATTGCACATACTCGCCTATCCGCAGACTCCACAGATAGGGGTAGTGGATTTAATAATGGAAAATAAGGCTGATATTTTATTCTAGACTTGCTGGTTATAAATCGAGATTGATTTCGTTTTTTTATTAAAAATATTTTCATAGACTTTTCACTACGTTCTGATTTTTTTTTGCTTTTTATATTTTCATTGCTTTTTTTATTTTCATTTTGTTTGTTCATTATATTATGTTAAAAGCGATTTATGTCATTATTTTTGACAAATAAATAATACCTACGTCTTTGAAAAACTCTAAAATGTGCCATTAATGTATGTACCTTCCGATGTGTTTATGTTGTTATCATAAGTAAATTTCAAATTGGTCAACTATATAATAAAAATTCTTCTCTTCGTCTCCTCTACTTTATATCCTCATCTCCAACCTTCTCAAAGTGCTTTTTTTTCTTTTCTTATATAATATTTTATATTGTAACAAATTATGTCATTATATTTGTGTAAAACTTCAACTGAATATATGTACATATTGATCATTTTATTATTTGTATTATATCTGTCGCTTTTCTTGATAAAAAAATATTTTAAAAACCACAACCATTTTTACTGTTTAATTTTCTGGTTCATAGATAAAAGGGGATCAAGTGTAATTTTATCGCTTTCGTTCTCACCAGAACTCGGAATAAAGTTGTCTATGGAATGGCAACAGAAACAGAAGAAGTAGTTGTCTGGTTCTCTCTCAGCTCCTCTATGAATTTTTAATTCAGCCTTCAGGGTTTAGTTCCTCCAAACGAGTGAATAAAATGTCCGTTTTTTATTACCCAAGTTCTTATTTCTTAGAAATTCGTTGTAGAAAATAAGAACGTTTAGGTGGATGTTTTTCAATCATGCAATTGGTTCTTATGTTTCGCGTTTTATTAAAAAAACAAATGATGTTGTTCCATAAATATGGAGGTAGAATTGTTATTCAAAACACTTTTGTACAAAATGCAGTTCTTTTTTACTGGACTAGTTTATTAAAAATACATTAAGTATCAAATAATAAATATTTTTAAAAAGTATTTGCGTTTTTATGACTTACCTAAATATTTTAATTTTAAGATTGAATAATTTTTTCGTCATACATTGATAACAGTTGTCGACAAATGAGAAACTATTTGAAGTAGAATGGGGTTCAAACCTTGAATGGGTTAGCTTTACATTTCTCCTTAATCTCATGGTTTGAAAGTTCTAAAAACATTAAATTTTAACAAAGAACCAGGTTATGGGCCGTGGCTAATGTCATGGACTCATGGGTCAGAGGTCCAAGGTTCGCACCCCGCTCTACCACAACTTGGTTCCCATTTTCTAAAAGTGAGTTATTTACAACTTGTTAAAATTGGCCCTAAGGTTGAAATATTTGGGTAAATAATAAAATTAAAAAAAACTTCAAGGCTCTTGATCCGAAGACTGTGACATAAGCACGAAAATTTAACTCATCTACTTATCCGCAAGAAGCGTGTTAATTAAAAATAAAAAATAAAAAATTATAAAGTTTTTTTAAAAAGACTAAATAATTTACACCTGAAGCTTTCATATAACTCAATACATATTTTGTGTTGATTTGCTTCTTGCTAACCTAATAAAATATATTCTTTTTTTAAAAAGCTGAATAAAAAGCTAAATGAAAAACTGATCTACCTATGTACGTTATTACGGTACTCTTGTGACATAAGACATTATTTTTTGATGTATTTTGATGTATTTTGATGTATTTTGAAATAAATTTTTGAATTCTGATGGTGTATTTATTTACCACTTCGCTCTAGATCTAATTGTATAATAGCTTATTTATTTATTTATTATGTAAACGGGGTAAGCCAATTACAACATTAACATAAGAAAAAAGGAATTTAAGACACTGAATAAAAAGAACACAAAACTATGTAGCAAAGACAAACAAATGCAATAAAATAATGGTGAATTATATATTCATAAGACTATGATCTAAACCATGCTAATCCTTCTTTATCCTACACTATTTAGTGGCAAAGAGATAGATGAATACAAGTTAAAAATTTGTAATGCTTAGAAAATTTTGACTTATTTATATGACCGATTAGCACTTTTACCCTCTTTAGGCATCTTCAGACTGGTAAATATTTTACAGATCATTTAGAAATAGGGTTTTTTAATAAGGACGTTACATTTAAGAAAACGACCGTAATAATAAAAAATGCAACAAATGGAAACTAAAACAACGTTTATTAATAAATAAAAAAATTACCAAAGTTATCTGAGAATCAAACTCGCTATTTTCGTTAGGGTCAAAAACGTTATTTGGAGATTTTCATTGCTTACACAATTATAAGTGTCCCGAATTAATTGTTTGCAGCTTGTTAGAAAAGGTCAATAGATACTTCAGAATGAAGGTAAAACTTATGTGTGAAAAGCATGTGATCTTTCAAATTTGAACACAGAATAATACACTATTTTTTTTACGGAAAAACATGAAAAAAAACAAGACATTAATATAAATCACATGAAAAAAAAGGATAGTAAAAATAATAAATAATAATATCTGTTCCAGGAAGCAAAAATCACATAAAAGTCTTTAAATATCTTAATGTCAGTAAGGAAGAAAATTTTAGTACGAAATAAAATTAAAAAAAAAATGGTTTTGAAAAATGATCTTCCAATCAAGTACTCAATTTAAATATGTAAGATGGGTGCACTAATCTCAATATTTATGTGTAATAAAAGGCGGAAATTTGAATTTTAAACAAAAATAGAGCTGTGATGGTTTTAGCAGATCGAGCAATTGAACGTAGTTTTGCAGAAAGTAGCCAGTCTACAATTAAAAAAATACAATTTTGGTGTTGTCATATCCAAGAAGGTCAATTCTATATTTTGTTAACAACAACCAGAACGCTTTGATACAAAAAAACTGTAATAATCACCTTCTGAAAATTCCATTTTGTCAAAATGTCATGAAAATTAATATCGCCTCATACATTTTGAGTTTTTATGAGGTTCCATTCCTGGCCGTTTTTCGCGAAATGCATATTTTGGTTGTGTAGTCAGCCAGACATAAAAAAATCATTAAAATTCATTTAAAACATACTTAAATTATTTTAAAAGTTATTATAAAAAATGCATCAAGTGATATTTTACAATTAAGTACACCAATATTAACATAAAATATTATCATCAATACATAGTGACATAACACACATCAGAGTTTTACTAGGGCTAGCTGTTTTCTGCAAAATGCACGTCTTAGGTTGTATGGTCAACCGGACTTTAAAAATAATTGAATCTATATTCATATATGCTATTTTTTTTGTAGTACAAAAAAGACAAATGCATGCATTATTCATCATTTGTCAAAGTGAAAAACATTCCAACTGTTGTGTAGATTCGGTTACTCACCTGTTTAAAAAAAGTGAAATTATCTCATTTTCACTTTTCTATGGCTGGCTGTTTTTTGCATAACTACGTTCAATACCTGGCTAATACGACTGGCATCTAAAGCGTACGACTGAACACCTTACTTTACGGGTAACTAAAATGATCCAGATGCGTGCAATTCGAGTACCAACACAGTGCTTTATGCTCAACTGGATACAGACAAGGAAATTATGATGATGACTATTGTAGTTGTGCAAGAGTAAACGTTGAGATCTATATTCAATGTTTACTCGGAAGGACGCAAAACCTCACTAATCTGCTGTAGTCCTTGATGTACATCATGCTGACACCATATAATTACAATGGTCCAGAAACCGCGTACGTGCATCAAACTGAAGCCACACAAACAACTCATCAATGAGTAGTTTTACAATTAGGCTATTAGTTACTCCGTAGACATCGCTTAGTACGCAACTGCTGATTTAAATTTAATTATGACATGTTGTGTCGTTTTTAAGTGTCAACACACTGCTGGGATTAAATAAGAATGGGGTGGGATCACATTTTATGTGTAAGTAGCGAATTTACAAATGATATCATTTAAGTATTCGATTATTTTACCATCTGTCAGATTGTGAAAGAGAACAAGATGGACATTTTTTTGGTATTGTCAGGGGTAGTTGAGTTTTTACCCGGATTTCTATTGATAAGCTTTAGTAAAATATTTAACGGTATTAATTTACAATATTTGAGTTTGTTCAAATGTTTGTATACAAAATACTGGATTTAACCCATTTGGGAGTCATTAAGATTAAAAAATTACAACAGGGATTGGGAGTAAATGCCTAGACTTCTATATTCCTTTATTTAAGGTATTCTTCATCCCCGTTGTAATTTGTTAATGGTATTAATTTACCTTTTTATTTAATGATTATTTTATGTTACTTTTACGTTTTCCTAGAAAAAAGACCTTTATTTCTATAGTCCAGTCAGTAAAATATTTTTTGTAGTAAAACATAACATAACATAAAACATAATCAACTTATATTTGTGTTATGATAATAATTCTTCGCGGTCTGGCAATATTACGTGGCCACTTAACGCATGCGCGCAGGCAGGATGTCAGACGTTTGGACATAGTGCGATGTATGCAAACTTGGTTCTACGCACCTTCTAGTATATTATAATTCTATGGCTGACACCTTGCTGAAAAAACTAGAAATCAAGATGTCGTTGGCACATATATTTATTGCTAAGTTCCCGGTCTAGGTGACGTCGGAATAGATTTATTAATATATTTTTTTTGGAAAACATGTCAATCTTTTGTAAAGTCAATAACGTACTAGGGATTGCTTCTTATACGTCTAAGATAATAGATACATGCGTATTTTTATGGTCAAGTAGATCTACGCAGGGGAAATGTTCAGATTTGTAAATACAAGTAACATACGGATTAGGCGAAACATTGCAAACAAAATGTTTGATTGCAAAACAAAATGAGTTGGTTCTAAGCCTTATAATAGCCTTAACCCTTAAATTGGTCCTTTAATAAACTAAAACTAGTAAGAGATATCACATATTTTACTCTCGTGACCATATCTCAACATAATCATAATTTTTAGATTACATATGTAACAGAAGAATCAGTTTGAGTCTAGATCTAATTTCAGATAAGAAACATTTTATTGGATCTTATAAGAAAAACGTAATTACGAAACATTAAATGGATTTCTTCTGAATTAGCTAGTTTGCGCGATTCAATTGATAATGCCCTTTTTGTGATTAAACCCGCAAGTAAAATACAAAATCAAATACTGATTTTTCTCATTTTGTTAGAATCATTAGTTTTCCTTTGTGAAACATATATTTTTTTAAAAATCAGTTTTATAAAAAAACAAACAAACGTTTGTGTTTTTATAATTGACCGAAATATCCAAAAGAGTGGTAAATGCCTGAATATAAAACTATGGGAATAAAAGTTGGCTTAAGTAGGGCTCCAACCCCAGACCTCTGATTAATGAGTCCGCAACACTAGTCATGGGACCAAAACCCGATTTAAAAGTTCATTTAATATTCAAGAATATTTATTTATTTATTTTAAAGAAACAAACAGTCGACAATGATAAAGTAACATTAAAAAAATACAGTTTAATGACAGACCAGCAAAGTTTCTAAATAAGAATCACACATACGAGTATTATAAAATTGTGTTACAAGAAAAGGGTGTGTTTATGTGTATTTGTATGAAAGTAAGTGTAGATGTGTGTTTATGTGTATTAGTGTAGAAGTAAATGTTCAGGTGTGTATAAGTGTGAGCATTATTAAATAGTAAGTGAGATCGTATCGTAGCCAGAAATAAGGAGTCTTAATTTATTTTTAAATAAATTATAAACATGTAAAATATATCAATTGATGAAAAAAAATCATTATAGTTAGAGCAAGAACGATAAAGGAAAGAATTTTGTGCGTAAAAAAGGCATTGAAAACATCGTGTGTAAAAATAAAAAACTAAAATTACATGTTAATATTTCTAAATATCTTACATCACCATAAAATCGACCGAGATACCAAAAAAAAAAAAAGTTAATTTAGAGTAATACTATCATCATTCCATGTCCGCTCCCTAGTTGGAGCAAATGGTATCCATAAAGAGCCTCCATGCATCTCTATCAGCTGCCAACTCCTTCGCGTTCTCCTAAGTCAGGTTCTCGACCCGAAGTTCTGCCATAAACTGTCGACGAACAGTCAGCACAGCACGTCCAGGACGTCGAGAACCTAATGCCTTGTAAATAAGGCAAGTGTGGTTAAAGCTCTCAGGAGGCATCCGCGGTATATGGCCTAGCCAAGCGAATTGCCTCCGCTTGACAACAATTGTCACCGGAGTTTTAAAATACCATTTTTTTTTTTTAAATTCTAAGAGTGGCAAATGCACGATATATTTTTTTTTAATTTTCCATTTACCACTCGTTATTATATCAGGTATAAAAAAAAGTTATCGATTCATTCAATTCCCTATTATCACCCAATGGTGCAAAAGGCATTCGATTGGTGTTAATAATGAAGAGTATCCAGATCAAACATGAAAGTATGGTGATCAATCTTACGCTTCTGCTGCCAGTACAAGGACAGTGAAAAACGACTAACATCATTATATTCGAGAATATGTTTTTTTAGGGGATCGGACGCCGCGCCGCGCCGTAGACACACGTGAAAATTTTGTTTAGTAAAAACAGTATGTTTGTATGAAATAAAGGAAATTTAAATATTTCTTCGTCATCATTATCAAAGCTCGGTCCGCACCCGATGGTGATTAAGGCACTGCATTGGTCCACTTTCATGTAAAAAAAATTTTTTTAAAATATATTGGTCCACATTTATGTTAAATTAAAAAAAAAAAAAATATGGCGTTTTTATGATTTACCAAAAGGTTTTAATTTTTGGACCATTTTGTTTAAGTCGTAAATACTTATGTTAACATATGGGAAATGCTGTGGTAGAGCAGAGTTCGCACCTCGAAACTCCGGATCCGGAATTCACGACACTATCCACGGGTCAATGCCCTGTCTCAAGTTACCCCACCCCGTATTACTAAGCCAGCCCAGGAAAATGAAATATTGCCTTTCTAATGAATATTTCGATATTGCCAGGAACCGTACCCGGGAATCAAGCATGGTAGGCGATCACTCGAACCACTACCAGTGGCAAACGGCGATTTTTTTTTAGGTAAGCTATAAAAAAATATCATTTACTTGTACCTACATAGTAGGTACATAATATAATGTAAGATATATATTTTTAATTGCTATTTTTTCGGTGATTCTGTGTGATACAACTTTCATCTTTAAAATCAATTAAAACGACGTAACTTTGTGATATATAATATTGTGTAACTATATTTTCCATTAATTTATCAGAAAACTCAAATAAAAGTTTTAAAAAAATAGCACAATGAGTGAGTATGAGTAGTCAGTATTAAGTATTCGCGTAACGGTTGAAACGTCAACTGCCCGATTTTTTCTAGAAATAAATAATACCAATAACGGCCGCGTCGAGCGCCACATGTGTTGCAAGTCATATTTTAATAGTATCATCTCAAATAAAAATAGTTCTTAAGAAAAAACATTTGAAACAATGTTTTCCAAATCTTCAAAGAATTTGTAAAATCTGCAAGTTTACTCTCGGAGAAAACTCCCGCCACTGGGTTTAAATGTTCAAAATATAGTACACTTTTTTGTACGAAGAAATAAGCTGTAGTAATCGGCTAGTTCCTTGGCTCATTGCTGGCGCTAAGAGCGCTTCATAGATGTTTTTTTTTTGAGAAAAATACAAATGGTGGCAATGATTTATAAGAAATAGTAACAATTTATTCGTTTTTCTGTAAACAAAGTTACCGTACAAAATAATTATGGATAGTCAAAAAATATAATGGTAAGCTGCGCATAATCGCTTCTATACACGGTTTGCCCCTGACCACCACGCTATGAGACTTATCTCCACTCGATTACCTTATTTAGGATATTTACCTAAGAGTAGCCATCGAGTCGAAATCGTCCCGGTCTGGTTTTATTTCACACACTGAACTATATTCATGATCCGGATACACAATAATTTTAAATGTGTAACTGTGGGTAAATATTGTTACACATAGTTTAAAATAATCTCAAAAATTTACAACGGGGCAATGTTTATTTTTGTTTTCGAATCCAAACCAAAAATGTGTAGGATAATAAAAGTATAGTTTTATAAGTACAAACAATAATTACAATATGGTACGCTTATTGGAAAATGTACGAATAGATCTTTACTGAAAAATTGATAAGTACATTCTTCGGTTGTGAAAAACATTATGTTTGTATATCTACAGGTTGGTGTGAGCGAAAACATATTTTTGAGACCATATTTTTATAAACGTTGGTAATTTTTTCATCTTAATTGAAATTCAGATTTCAGTTATTTTTTATTTGAAGTGAAGCTTGCCCAAACAAAAAATTGCATGTGAAAATTTGTGCGCAGAGTAATTTGCATATTCATGAATATAAAACCGACTTTACTGACTTTCCCACTTTACACAATTGTAAAATAAATTAAGAAGGTTCTTTATTGAAGGAAAATGTTTTTGCACGCATTCGTGAAAAAATATTTTATGAAGTTTTTTAAAAACCAGCACATGCATACCTATGTATATATTTGATTTATTTATAATGTGCTACTGCTGATGTAAGATAATAAAAATGTTTTATTTAAAATATTATTATATCTTGATGTTTTTATTTTATTAGAAAGTAATTATTTTTTAAAACAGAATCCGATTTCACTTATTTTTCAATTATTTTTTCACGTCCATAGGGCTTTTACATACATAAAAATTATATAAGACGTGAGTATTTAAACAACATAAAATTTTAAAAAAACAATATAAATAAATTAAAGATTTTTCAGTGTTAAGAAGCAAAGTTGGTTTAAAAAAAATGATGAGTATATTAACAACAAAATAAAAAAAAACAGTATAAATAAAAGATAGAATGAAAATTAATGTTGGCATAAAAAAAAGATGAGTGTGTAAACAACATAAATTTTAAAAAATACAATACAATGAAATAAACGATAGAACCGTGATAAGAAGTAAAGTAAGTTTATAAAAAAAAGAAACTGTAAAAGAGAGAAAAAAATTGCAAGGGATATTAAAAATAAATCAATTATATAAACAAATAAAATACAAACATAATTTATTTATTTATTAACGGACATTGTCCATGTTTACAATTAATAAGGTTTAAATATTACAATAAAAGAATAGTTTAAAATATTTAAAAAAAAAAGAAAGAAGCATTGACAAACATAAGGGACATCGAGACAGGATCTGGACTATTTATTTAGTGCTCGTTTAAATCGTTGAAAACTTAAACCAAAAAAGTCCAGATCTTGTTTTGAGTTAACAATACGATAAAGGCGGGTCATTGGAGAATTGAGGCCATAGTTTTTTCTATGCTGATCGATGAACATTACTTCATTGTTTCTCAATCTACGAGTCGAAATATTGAATTTTGCTTGTCCCAGTAATGATGGAACATCGATTATACCATTTAGTATGCCGAACATATATATGGAGTCAATATTAGTTCTACGTTTTTGTAGACTAGAAATATTTAACATTGACTCTATTTCGGCATAAGAATAATTATCTCTCTCCAGTCCAAACATCCACGTTATTTTTCGAAGCAAGCGATGTTGGACTAACATAAGAAAGAAATACAGTTTAAAGCAGCGAGGAACATAATATTATACTACAATGAGAAAAATAGGCGGAATTATTTACATCTAATTTATTACATAAATAAATTTTAAAAAAAACTATTCCCTTATTCGTTCATGTCCGGAGGAATTGAAAATATAGTTTTGTATCTAAAATAGAACCAGAATCCTGAATAATCAATTTTTAATCGTTGGCTAATCTCATGTATAATCGCAGTATCATGTGAAAAAGATACTGAGTTAAGATAAGTCTACCTCGTAGAGAAGTGTTTAGTGCAATCTCTTACCATGCTTAAGGCGCTAGGTTCTAATCTTGGGAGGGTGGACATGAAAAAAACCAGTTTAGCATTGCAATATTCAACAGTTCCTGATCTAGCATCCAAAGTGTAGAACTGATATTCCAGTTAAGAGATTATAACATTTTTGAAATAATAGTACAAGGCTCGCCGATGTCGTATTCGTAATATGGATCTTGGATAAAAAGTGAGTTGATTTATAGAATAAATGTACTATGCACGCAAGAAAATTGGAATAAATTGAGAATTACTCCATAGCAAATTCTAAAAGCAATAGTGTAGAACCGCCCAGATACTAGAGTGCCTCCGAATTTTTTAGGGCTGGACGTGAAAACTCCTTCGCTGGCCCACTTCACAAAAGAGTCTTGAGCCTATGGCAACGCTCAAAAAGTTTATCAAAGTCACTGCAGGCTGCATTCACTCACCCCTGTACAAGCAATGGCGTCAAATGCGGAGACCGCCGCGCCATAAAGACTTAAAATAGGTTTTATTTTATTTCTTTCTCGTAAAATATCAATCTTTTCTATCCATTCCATTCTTTTATTTTTATTAATTTACTTTGTTTTTTGTTTCATTTATGTATTTTAAGTTAAGTTATTATTATATTATTTCATGAAGCTGAAGTATTTTTCTTGCGTTATATAGTAAAGTATAATATAGTTGGCTCTGTACTGTTAAGACTTTTTAATGGTTTGCATATTCACGAATATAAAACCGATTGTACTGATTTTCTCACTATACACAATTTTAAAATAAATTAAGTAGGCTCTTTATTGAAGGAAAATGTTTTTGTACGCATTCGTGAAATAATATTTTATGAAGTTTTTTTAAAAACCGGGACATGCATACCCATGTACATATTTAATTTATGCATTAATCTTGTTTATTGTTCTTTCTTTACCATTCGTTTATTTTTGTTAATTTTATTTGTTATTTTTTTCTTTAATGTATTTAAGTTAAAGTTATTATTATATTCTTTCATGAAGCTGAAGTGTTTTTTTTTGCCTAATATAAGTTGGCTATGCACTATTTAGCCTTTTAAATGGTAAAAAAATATTATTAATACTATTATTATTAAATTTGAAATTACTCAAAATATTATTGATTAAAATCATACTTAATTGATTTATTTTTAAAGCCACATTCGAGTAGTTACCGTGTTGCAAAATTTATAATGAACTTAATTTATATATTCAAATATGGTTTTCCACCTTTGCCTTTGTCATATCTTGTGAGACAGATGTATAAATCTTGAAACTATATGGCTTATAATTCGGATTTGTCTTAGAGATATATTTTGATTAAAGCTGTCAAGGCAAGCTCAAAGTGATGCGTAATTAAGGCAAAGATGTCAGCTTGAAGGAGAGCATTCTACCCATAAGAGGCATTTGAAATTTAAACACGGTCTAGAATCTTTCATTTTGTCCCAGACAATATGACGTAATCGCTCTGTACTGATACGGCTTACTTAAAATTGAACCCTTAAATTTATATCATTTCATGACGAGGAAAACAATGATAATACCTTCCGCATTCCCTTCTTAACAAGGTTTTCGATGTGTATTGAAATATGTGAATTGATTCATTTAATTTCTTGAGGGTTTATTAATTCAGTATGCAACGAGAAAAACTTTTCTCGTAATATACGTTGATTTGAAAACATGAATACCAAAAAACCACCATGAAACTAACAAGTACTTAGATCACAAGTATATTTATTAAAAATGTATGATTTAAAGTATTAAGTTGTATTTTCCTGTTGATGTTTAGTTAAATCAATATGTTACGATCAGTTTTACCCGAATTTGAGCCTTCGTAAGAAAAATGGCATAATGTGGTGAGAGAACGTGAAATATGGAAAAAAATATTTTTATGAAGCAACCAACAAAACCTGTCAATATCAATCAAATCGATATCTTAAAAAAAATATTGTTTTTTTTATGAAAACATGAAAATTGAGGTATCTATTAAAATAAAATTATACGGAATAATAATGAAAATAAACGTGGCTATTTCAATATTAGCGAAATTGTGAATTTGTACGTTGCGTGGTAAGAGAGGTGTTCGAGAATTTTGTTGAAAAGGTATTTGAACGTTGTTTTTCTGTTATTTTTTGCAAATGCCTTCCCAAACTTTGAAAAAAATACAACTGCACGTTGGATTAATTTTTATTTGATGTACCACAATCAACAACATCGACAACGTCCCTTTCTCCGCACCCCAAACTTAATCGATTTAATTATTTTTTTTAAAGAAATAACATAAGAAAGAAATTATCCGTTTTGATAGGTTTTCCGTTTTTCAAAATTATTAGCATTTTTATTTATTTAATTATAAAAACAACAGCAACACAAAAAAATATAGACAACATTATAAAAAAAAATGAAATAAAGCTTATTAAGTTGTCTACATAAACACAATTGTAAAAATGGTTGGTTGGGAGAAATTGCCATTTGGCAATAAGCTCGCCAATGTACAAATAACATTATGTACAAAAAGTTAAATTAATAAATAAAAATCCAATTTAGATATCAATAAAGATGTGCATGTGTGCGAGTTTTTGTGTGTGAGGATGCATGGGTAAGGGAGTGAAGTGTGGTTTGGTAGGTACGTAAATATGTGAGGGTGGGTATATGGGCGTGAGGGTGGGTTTATGGAAAGGGTGAGTGTGTGTTTGATACGTCACGAGTGAATTCTTATTCTTAATCTTATTCTTAGTTGTGGGGGTCAGTACCATGCATGATCTTGACTATACCAGGGAATAGAAACACCTTTAATTTTTAATGTTAAAACAAATAATTATAAATAGTTTGTAAAAATAATTATTGTGAATTCTAATTTTTAATTAAATTCATATTTGTACCGTACGTCCAAAGACGGCAGATAAAACTGGGCGCTTTTTTTGTTTTTTTTATGGTCCTTTCTCCCGTAAGAAACAATTTATTAAAAAATGAAAACTACAGAGACACACCAATGATAAATATTCATAGTGTGTAAGAAGATCACTGATCTTGTGCCATAATCCTGAGAGAAATCAGGAGACTACGTTTGTATGAAAAAAATCAAGACCGCCTTTTCTCTTAAATGGAAATATTGTATTATATTTATTATTTAAATAATTACTGTTCATAAAAATACCAAGTTAAAAATCAACGTAACCCCCGAACACATCCATACGTCAGCGCTGTCATGCGCATACTGATCGGCGCGTATATACTGGCTGAATGCGTCTCGAGGAAAGAAAGATCGCGATGGAACCAAATTCGAAATTCCATTCCATTCCAGCGCCGTACTAAACGCGCAATTCGGGCGCAGGCGCAGGCTTAAATCTTCACTAGGCTGCGGAAGCAATCGAAGCATACCGATACATGATTTTTTTATGTAGTTTAGACGCGGTGCGAACGCAACGCCACGCGCCGCGCAGCACATATGCGATTTTGGTATTTTGGCACTGAACATAAAATCATAATTATTATTTTGTGATGGAGTAGAAATTCAAAATAAAATGTAGAATGTAATTTAAACAAAACATCCATATTATGTTTACTTGGTATAAGAAAAAAGTTTACAATTTACTACATATAAAGATTTTTCGGGTTCTAATAATGACCAATTGTTTGATTGACCAAGATGGACATGTCAAAACGAAAATAATCGGCGTGCGTGCTAAAGAAAATGTATGAATGTAGAGAAAGCGAGGTCTGTATGCAAAGACTGAGTGGTATGGCTTTATGTCCTCTTTGCTTTTTCCTACGGGAAAATGACTTGATGGTTTGTTGTTGGATTAAAACGCATGTAGCAAAAAGTCCTATCTTATCATATAAAATTCCTAACAAGTCGAGACATAAAACTCCGTGCTTCGCAAAAATAGTGAAGTAAATAAATGAATCATAAACGTCTTTGTAAATATGAATTACCATATTTTTTTAAGGAATTATAAAATAAATAACAAAACTTCATTTAATTTTTGGTTGTTTTTGCTATTAATATTTTTTAAAAATGCAATAAGAATTAATAATTTTTTTTAAGTTACCACGATTTTCTCAAATCTGATAATTTCTCAAAAATTTATAAGAGCTTTCACCAAAAATATTTGCTTTTCATTTTTATCAATAATTTTTAACTTATAAAAGATACATCTCCTTTTTCAAGTTTTCCCCCGATAATTTATTACTTTTTTTCATATGACAACAGCCGGTCACTTGAGCCCTGGACACATTATACTATAATCTATGGTAAACATCAACTTTGATACACATCATCTTCCGAGCATGTCTTTAGCGAAAGTTTGAGATTATAAACATCAGATCAATCATCTTTGTAAACGGTCGATTAACAAAGTAATCCCTTATCATCCCTCTAATATCAAAGTGTCCTGCGTGGGCTCGCGTCAACATGCCACGTTATACGTCAATAAAGCTACAAAAACTTAATTCGAGAGTTTTCTGAAAGAGAAAACGCTCACGCTTCAATATATTGTGTTTTAAGTTTATTTGTTTGAAAAGTGATGGGTCAAATACCCTGATTTATCTTCATGGGGGGGGGTTTGATTCTGACGTGACACCCCAAAATCTTGGTATCATAATAAATTAATAACTCTAGGGTTATAAAATATCATTGAAGTATTATACCATATTTCCAGATTCCCTTTATTAACAAACAAACCACCATGCGGGCTCTCCACAGCCAGAGAAGACAGAACGCCTTATCACTTCTCTTTGCATTTTTTCTCATGCACGCGCACCGATTATTCAGACTTTTGGCATGTCCATCTTCAAGCATTTGTTGGATTTGGTCATGCGATGTCTTTCTCGATCTTTCTAGTTTTTTTTTACATCCATCATCATTCGCATCGTAATTTTGTTTATTTATTTTAAATGAGTTGAACCTGCCAATGCTTTGCTTTTGCTAGATTTGAGTACATACTCGTATATATATATTAAATAAACATAATCGAAAGTTTGGTATCATTTTTTTGTATTTAGTCCAAATTATATACGCATACATTATTATTTTTGTGTTTCGGTTTACATAAATTGTGGGAACAGAAAATATTGATAAATAGGTATCGAACATTGTTTTCCTGTCACTGTCTTGCGATGCCTTCCCTATACTGTGCAAAAAAAACAACTGTATGTCAGACTTTTTGTTAGAATAGACAAAATTGACGTTTCAATGTCCCGTTTTCCTCACCTCAAAAGTCAACAGATTTGTTATTTTTTTTAGACAGAGTATCAGAATAAAATTTTCTGTATAGCTTTGTTTAGCGTTTTTCAAAAATAGCTTGTATACCGTGTGCCTAAAGACAGCAGATAAAGCTGTGTCTAGTTCCCATTATAATTTTTGCAAAAACGAAAAAATAGAAACACGCCAATAGTAAATATCTATAGTGTGTAAAAAAATCACTGCTAGTGTTATAACTCAGAGAAAAAATACGGGAATACGTTTGTATGAAGAAAAGTTGGACCGCGTTTCTTTTTGAGTTTGAACATTATTAAGTATACTTACAAAACTTTACTTCATAATGTTTAATGCACAGAAACAGGTTCGGTATTCTTAATTAAAACTTGTCAATACACAAAAACGCACCCGGACTAAAATTATGACATTTAACTCATGTCCAAACGCTCAGTCCTGCCTTACGTGTCTTTAGTCGTTATTTAACCGCCAGCCGGTTCTTGACGTGAGCTTGATATTTAATTCGAAACCGAAATGCTTGGTTGTGTCGTGAAAGCGTGTAAAAATCGTTCGAATAAACGTAAAAAAGATAGTGTAACTTTTCATTGGTAAAAAAGTACCTAGATACTTGTTCATGATTTTAAAATTGTAAATAATTAGTTGTCTTGTTTGGCAAAAAGAATCTCCCTGATGCGTACCGCCTAACCCATTTTCCAAAATATGTTGCTTATTTCTGATATTTTATAATTCTTTTTAAATCGATTTTTTTAAAGTATGGGTTAAAAATGAGAACCATATTTGTCTCAATATTTTATATTTCCAGCTGTCTCTATGCAAAAAAAGATGTCAATCGGTCACTCCGTTGAGACGTGAAGAACGCAAACAAACACACTATCGCATTTATTATGGTATAGAAGATTAGTATAAATCATGAAATTTAAATTAGAAACAAATATCACGTGTTCAATAATTTTTACGACTAATTTTTAGTTTTTGATTAGATTTAGATTATGAAAACACATGATTTTTTATTGTAATTCAAACATTTTAAGATACTAAAATATTTTTGATGTATAAAACTACATAAAAAACTTTTTTACAAATGTAGATTTCTTGTTTCGTCATATTTAGGATGAATTCAACGTTTTTCCATCCTTTAACAATACTAAGAAATATTAATGGCATCTTCCTTGTATCAATCATAGTACAAAGGATGTTATTAAAGGATTTCCGGAACAAGACACGCTGAGGGGTAAATAGAGATCAGAGATGAAATTCAGTACCAAATCCATTTCTCGGAACGACGTCAAATTTGCTGGAATTTGTTTGACCCCGTGTTCTTTGGTTTTTTTTTTTTAAACAAATATACAATACGAAAAAAAAACGAATAATTCTTTAAACACAACATTTTTATAGGACTTATTTAAGTCTATAGACAAAAATATTTTTCAAAAAAATCAAAACAAAACTATCGTCATTTATTGCAATTAAGATTTTTGAGTGTTTATTAATTTTTAAAATATATATTGTACATAAAATGCAAGTACAAAAAATGCTTGAAAGCTCTAAATAAAGATGGGCATGGAAAACACGCTGAAGAGAGACATTTTGGCGGTCTTTGTATACGTGAAATATCAAACAATAAGGAGTCCGAAAACCATTTAACTAGGGTTCAGCTGGCTGCCTGAAAATCCTTCAGACCAGTCTTAGAAATCTTCATAAGAAATGATAAAAATGAGAACTCTGCTTTGTTGGTACAAAAACTGTAGAAGAATTCAAAATTAAAGCTACAAGACAGGTACCACAAATCCATCGACTATGATAAATAATAATAATAATAATAATGTAACCTTACTGGAGTGAGGATACCCGTGCCGAGGACACTTTTACACAAGACAACGTTACATATATTTTTTACATGTTAGACTCTACAGGAAACCCAGTTTTTTTACCGCGTTTATTAAATTATTATGATTATTAAATCAGAATTTTAATGTGTCGGTTTTGCAAATAAAGTAAAAATGTATTTTATTTGATTATTTTATTCATTATTTTACAATTTTGAGATTTTTTTTTAATAAATGAAGAATATTTCCTCACTTGAGTCCCGTGTCGAAACATTTTACATTACTTTGAAACACGCTTTTTATAATACTGATGGTTTTTGTTGATATTTTTTGATAAAATTCACCAGTTACCTGTTTACCAGTCTCCAGTCTTGAAGATGCCTACTTAAGCGAAAGCGCTCGTTGGTCAAAATAATAAAAAATAAAACTTAACCAAGAAGTTTCATTAATAATTTTGTCGAAATCATCGTGCGCTTAATACATATTAAACATACTTTTGTTTTAAACATCTATCATATAAAAAAAATTCAAATAAAATACTTTTTTACCTATTTGGCCTGATCCGATACGCAACCCACCTCTTTTATCATTATCATGTTTATATTGTTTAATTATGAGACAGCTTTTTGCAAATTTGATTTGTAAAAAAGGTCATGTCTGTTTGCTTTCCTAAATGAAATAATAATGTAAGATTATTTTCTGCTGTAAAATTGGACTGACGTAAAATACCAAACATCAATAATTTCTTTTAATAAGGCTTTTTGAATTCGTTACAAAGAAATAAATCTAGATTTTTTTGTCGCAGCGATTTGTTACTGTGAACCAACAGAAAAAAGAAAGAAGATTGTAGAAATCACAAGTGGAATTATTAAAAATATGTATTTCTAGAGCTGATTTTTATAGTGGATATAATGGCCCGAGCAGTTGTATCGGGAATTGATGAGATCTCTCGATACATGTATTATTTCAAGTGTTTTGCATGCGTGCAAACCAGACGAAGACAAATGGTTTTCGATCCCTTTTAATACCCCACCAAACACTTTCCGATCAAGATTATAGTATTCATGAAATGACTTTTCCTTTTTTGCTTTTATTTTGATGAAAATAAAATGTGCGGTGACCGTGCAAAAAACGAATATAATTATGCTAAATAAGTGTGTAAAGGGATTAACTTAAGCGTTAAATTCATTTTTAGGTTAGATTTGTTTACGCCACTAAAAGAAAAGACGCGCAATTTTTTTTTTGAGCGTTTCTTCAAGGCTGTTGTCCGCTAAAACGCATCAAAAATCAGGAAATCATACAATTGTTCTATTTCAAAATAAATATTTTTTTTAATCACACATTAATTTACAAAAAAGCATAATTTCGACAAAAATAATCATTTTTAAAGGTATTTCTAGTAACAAATATTCTAAAAAATTTTATATAACTAAAATATGATGTAATAACTTATATTTACATATCAGTTAATAATTAAAAAAATACTTGGTACACTTCCACTTATTTATTTTGACCAATTAGCGCTTTCACCCTCTAATAAGCATCTTCAGACTGGTGAATATTATACAGTGTATGGATAATTTATATAAAACTAAATATTATCTTAAGTGTAGGTACATTTAAAAATAAGTTGAAAAAAATACAATACGCAATATTGCAATGGAATAGAGTGAGACAAATGATCGAAACACGTGTTGGCGGTGTACTTTAAGAGGATATTCTATGTTATGAAAAATATTTATTGTTTTATTACAATGTACAGGGTCTAACTAAGGGGGCTAATAAGGGTGAGTTTTTAAATTCTATCTGCTAATTTGTTAAAATTCTATCGCTATTATTTTTTATCCTATTTATTTCTAAAATTTCTAATCTATCTAACTTTTGACCTTTGTGTCCCACATGTAAAATTTTTTGTTTTTTTCTTTATCAAAAGTATGTTCAAATTCATTTAAATGTGAAGCATAGTTTGATAAGTCGTTATTTAATCTATGTAAAGCTAATGTTCTTTCACTCTATATTTAATAGCTCTCCCGCTTTGTCTTACATATAAACCAGGACAAGTACCTACATGTTAGTTCGTATATTTCGCTATTTTCAAATTTGTCGACCTGATCTTTACTATTAATTTATGTTTGGCCCAAAGATTTTTTATTATAAAATGAAACTAAAAGATTATTTTTTTGTAAAACTTGTTTTATTTTATTGCTGGTATTTTCGATATAATTTAATTTTACCCACTTTTTATTCTTATTTTTGTTGATAGATGTAAGTCCTGCACATGATTGAGACATTGTATTTTTCTTTTGTTTTTTCCTTATTAAATTATTCACTAGGGATTCTTTATAATCATTATTACGTGCTAATATTTTAATAAGATTAAGTTCTTCTTTTTAATTTTTCGTCATTCAAGAGTTCATTAAAGAATAAAAACATTCACTATGTATATTTACATGTTTTAGACACATGTGTATTTTTATTACAGTACGTTTTATTACTCCCTTATTTACTTTATATTTTTTACAATTTATTCGTTTTATTTTTTTGTGTCAATTAATTAAAAACAATAAACCATATATTTTTCAGATATAAAATAAGGATTTTTTACACAATCTTAATTTTTTAAATACAGTATTTTAATATGTATCTACTCTCTCTGTGACTTATTAATACGAACTTTCAATATATTTTTCTTTCTAGTAGATCTATCTGCTGGTTAATGGAGTGAAATTATATTTCTATGCGTCTTCAAATATTTATAAAGGGATTACTGAGACCCTAGTCCCTTTATCCCCGTGTTTGTTAAAAGGCAGAGAAGCCTCCTGGAAGGAAAATCTTTTGATAAGGTTCTTTATTCGATGGTTGCAGATAAATTAAGGGAGGAATGAAAAAGTGTACCGATAGTAACAAAAGACTGGAAATGTATTCAACAATAGAGACTGGAAAACTTTCAGCTTAGAGGAGTAGATTTCGTGTAGATTATTGATGATCGGGCAGTGAATATAGATTTGCTTTCCAGTAAATCAAGTTAACATAATGAAAACAGAAAAAGACTCTAAAAATCAAATATTAAAACCACAAAATATTAATACACATTGGTAAAAATAAAATTTTGTTCAGTTACACTTTATTTAATGAAGTTTTAAAATCATTAAAAAAAATTCGTGATTTAGAAGTTACTTTTGATGAACAACTGAACTTCTTTAAATTTATTTCAAATGTCAGAGTAAAAAGAATGAGAATGTTAGTTTTCGTATCGAGAATCTCTTAAGACTTCTTTAGTATACAAACTTTAAAAACTCTTCGTCAAGTGGAGTACAAAATCAAATATGATGTCCGTATTATAAATCACACGTTAAATTTCTTGAAACGATACAGAGAAAAATTTTCAGACACATAAACTACAAGCTCAATATCCCAATAGATGATAAGCCTTAAAGAATTACAAGCAGAACTAAAAATACCTTCGTTGTGTGACAGAAGAGAATCGTTTAGTTTAATGTAAGTGTGTAAAATGGTAAATTCTCTATTTTATTGCTCAGAAATTGTACAATCAAAAAGGTTTCATGTTTCACAAAGACGGTTTAGGCAACAAATCTTGTTTTAGGAAAAAAACTGCGGAACCAATGTCAATTAAAATAATAATATTGATAGGTTGGCAATTATGGTTAGATATTTACAAATATTGTTAATATTTTTAACGCGAGTGATTCACAAATCAAAAAATTTGTAGTACTTCTATTTTTACTTTAAAATTACGTTGATTATACAATTAAGTTTTCTCTTCATAGACAAGTGTATTTTGAATAAGATCTTTAGTTTTTTTTCATTTAAATTTTGTTCACCAAATGAATTTGGTTAATATAAATTTTTATTTTATCATCTCGTGTACCAATGTTGGAGGAACATTTAATATTGTATTACTCTGTATAATAAAAGGCGGTTAGTCGTAAAAATATTTTTTTAAATCCGCACTTTGGTCCATGATCACTCTCCGAGTCAGGGCAAATGAAAAATAAAGTTTTGTAGGTTAAAAAAATGCGTGATTTTTACTCGATTCCAGGAAGTTAGAAATAAAACATTTATTTGAAAGTAGTTTTAAACCGCAGTATTTCAGTGTTTCTGGAATGCAGCGAATATATTAAATACAATGAATACACGTTTTAGTTTACACAAATAAAAAATGCGGCGAATGTTACGGAAACTAAATAATTAGATATTTTAAACAAGATAAATAAACTTGTCAAATGTTTAATATAGAAAATCACTAAGCACCACAAATAAAAATTGTACCAACGAATTACTTAAACCAGCCAGTCATATGATTGTATGCTCCGATGCTTAGTGAGACCTTTATATTTCTATTATGAAAAAATCTTGTTATTCGTTTTATTAAATACCCGATACATTTATTTGTGAAATTATTACCAGAACAAAATACACAAATAGTCTTTTAACGTATTTGACGGATATCAATGTTTTACTTGCAAAAAAATATAAAAAGGCCTCATGGGTTAATATTTGTTAAATTTTCTCTTCTGGCAAAGCTTAAAGGCTACTTTGTTTTCAATTGTGGATAGAGCATACTTGCAGCTTACACTTTATACCAATTACGTAGTATGTAGGTATTCCATTTCGTGGCGTTGCTAAGAAATATAATGCATTTTAGTCATTTTTTAAATGAAATTTTCGCGAGTGAATATGAGCACTTTTGCGAATGAAATCTAAATGTAAAGATGTTTACATCGCAAAGTTTTAAAGTGTGCCTTGAATAACGTTCATGAAGCTTTTTAATAAACAAAAAATTACGCTTAATTTATTTGCAACAGAGAGGGAAAACTTTTTTGAGAAGGGGATTATATCGACGTTTGGCATTTACAAGGCTTTTGAACTGTCATTGACTGGTTTAAGTGGCCGATTTACACACTGTGTAACATTCACCGCTCTGCCTTTGTTTAAACAACCATATTGCTTCAACTGTTCCATCTATTGATTTTCATAAAGTAAAATATTTTAAATCTTTATAATGTTTGTGAGATTTATTCGGCTAAATCATTCTCCCTACAAACAAAGAACGTCTGAAAACAATTTATGTACTTCTTTTACCAGTTAGTTAAACCAACAATGTTTTGAGTATGTCAAAAATCCAGCCTACCTGAATATTTAGACATAGTCAAAACTTTGTTGAAAAAATAACGTATTAATCTGATTCACTCTGCAAATTGCAAACAAATTAAACGTTGTTTAAAATTTCAACAGAGACTAACTTACTCTTTGAGGATCCTCTCAGGGTGGTAAATCAACATTTATCATACATAATATGCAGAATGGTGAAAGTTACAAACAAAACTCAAGTGATCATTCGTTAAACTAATGATCATTCATTAAACTAATATTATTCTTTGGCCATATTTGATACAAAACCTTGGTAGTGACAAGTCTTCATTTTGTGCAAGACTTGAGTTGTAAACATGCAAATACCTTTTCTAATAGGTATTGTCTGACCGATGCATAATAAATATGAGCCATAAAATAGCATTCACGGACATGCACCCTGGCTTTTTGAATTATTAGTGCAAAAACAGTATTTTTAAGGATCTGCAGAAGCTCAAAGTATTGTAATTACTAAAATTTTTAAAATCAATCAAACAGTTATCGTTACCATTTTCCAAAAAAAAAAAAAGAAATATATTAAATGGTGAAAAAACTAGGTTTTGTTAGTCAGTTCAAGTACGAGGCTTTTGTAAATAAAATTCAAATCTAAATTTATTTCAACAGAGAGGGAAAACATTTTTGGGAAGGGAATATTTTGAAATAAATTTAAATATGAACAACTCCCTAGGGAGAAAATCCAGCCAGTCTACAAGCATTTGGACATACTCAAACATTGTTGAAAATTCAAATCATTTAAACCAATGGATTATTTCCAGTAGATTTTGTGTACCTACTCGCAATCTCTTAGTATTTTGGATAATCTTATAGTTTAATTAGTAATCCGATAGCGCTCTTGTTATCGTGTCCTTTGGGTTATACCAGACAGATGATAAGAAAAGGATTATATAATTAAATAATTCAAACGATAATTTGTTATTCTATTTACAAACAAAGGGTATTTGATTGCCTCGCTAGATGTTCAAGTCAAATGTTGAATGAAGTTTTAGCATAAAAACAAATCGAAAAATTCTTGTGTCTAAACAATTATATACTTTGCAAATTACATACATTTTATGAAAAATATTATACTTATAAGTAAAGGCAATTTTTTTTTTGGAAAAACGAATTTTCGTCAAATACAAAATGTAAATACTTTACACTATTTCAATGGACATCCATTCTGAAGTCCATAAATTATGAATAAGATTACAAAGAATGAATGAATGATTAAAAGGCTCGCGAAGCTATACTTAAAAGGACAGCTACCAATTTTGCCAGGTTTCCTCTTAGTTTTGCTAAAATAAAAATTAGTAGCAAGACTGCAGCTCTAGAATGAACGCTATTTGAACGAAACCATGGAACAGATAACTAAAATGTTATTTCCTTCTATTTTTGATGCCTTTGACTTCCGGAAAAAGAAGCGTAGAGCTTTGGACTCACTCAAATTCTCACAAATTCAACTTTCCGAGATCAACTGCTGTCCATGTGATAAAAAAAAACTCCTCAAGATGTTCCCCACTTGTTGATAGATTGCTCCCTTTTCAGCGTCAAAAGGGGTAGTATCTCAAGAGGTAGTATCTTTAAGAGTTAGGATAGTACAGGTTACAAAGACAATAAATGATTAAAGGACACTAAATTTTGTGATCTCTTCAAATGAAGCGGAAAGCCTACTGATGTCTATCCGTAGTCCGGCTTCTTTTGAATGAGTTTTCTATGATTTCCTCATCATGAAGCAAATGCGGAAAAGTTCTTATAAAGGTCTTTAAATGAAATTTCTTAATTTCCCAACACTGCTTAGGTATAGATATCCAGGAAACAAAATCCACTTGTGATATTTAAACCTTGAGCATTAATAACAAGGTCTTTCTATTCACATAGAAAAAATAAATAAAAACAGACTTAAACGTCAAATGCCTAATGTAATTTTGTATACTTTATGGCGTATGTAATTTACGTAATTAAAGATTTTAATGTAATGGAATTGTAATAACAAATATGTACAAATTTTATGTATTTTTCAGTATGTTCAGTTTTAAATCATTAACAAATTTTGTTTACGTGTACGTGACATATTTATTTATTTATTAAAATTTTTATTCCAGTAAAATGGCTATAAAGTGCAGAGCCAATTCTACCATATGAACATATAAACATGAACATAAATATAAATATAAATATAAACAAAAATACAACAATAAACATAAATATAACAATAAACATAAATATAAACATAAAATAAAATTTTATATTGCAGCACTTATGGTGGTCTTAACATATCGCGCCATCGCTTGAACAACGGTGATTGGATCCACTCTGCAGTGGCTTGGAGAATTTCGTTATGATTTTCAATATATGATATTTTGGTTAACCTGAACATGCCACGTTTTTGGTTGTCCTCGTCTTAAGTTGCCATTCATTCTCGCCATATGTATCTATTCTCCAATTATTTTATTTATTTATTTGTTCTTCATGATAAAACTATCTGGAAATTGCCATTAGGCAAAGGGTCTGCCAATATACTTACATGAATGTAAGAAAGATGAACAAATCACATTTTAAAAATATAAGCCCAGTACCTAAACGCTTACACTTCCACTTAATCTCTGTTGCAATTTGTGTCCAGCTTGATAACTTCCCGGGAGGTGGACTTGAGTTTCGGTTCTAAAAATATTTGGAAAAATTCAAAGTTGTAAAATATTTCATGGATTCCGGTTTATTCAGTAGCCGCTTTGGATAATCGAGAGCCTCCCGTAAATGCAAATATGCTATTTTTAATCTGCATGGTAAGTACTATGCATTTAATTCAATTCAGTTAGCCTGCTTAAATTGACTGAAGTTTATCAATTAATCTGCAGTCTGCTGTGCATCGTATATATAAAGAACGTGGTGGGTTTTTTCTTCAAGATATTATTCTTTACGTAAAAAGTTTTGTGCGAACGGTACAGCGAAGTGGCTGTAGCGAGATAACGATATGCATAATTTCCTAATCTATTCCAGTCGCATATCTGTGTTTTAGCCATTTTTAATACCATTAAAAAGTGAAACTGAGATAAAAGCACTTTTGTGAAAAGAGTGAATAATTAAATCTACACAACAGTTGGAATGTTTTTTACTTTGGCAAATGATAAATAATGCATGCATTCTTTTTTTAAAAATAAAAAGTAGAATTAAATTTTGTATTTGACCAGATTTAATGATTACAATGACAGCCAGATCTAACATTGAATGAAACGTCATACAAACTCTGAATGTATGAGGTGATGACATTTATTTTCATAACCTTTTGATATCATGAAATTTCCGATAGGTGATAATTAAAAAGAAGACTAGAACATAGAATCGACCTCTCTCAATATGATAACACCAAAATCTTAATATTTTTAAATTGGGGACTGCATAACTACGTTCCAATGTACTGTTATTTATGAATATTTTGACAAAAACAAAAAATGTTTCTTATGGTATTGCTTGACATTTTCTTAAGTTGTACATAAGTAAATGCAAACAAAGATAATACATTTTTAAAATATAAATTATGTTAAGGTAAAATGATAATTATATGAAAAGTCATTGATGGTTCTACATGTCGACGATTGTTATGAGGATTAGGTTTTAAGTATTTTTTTATAAGTTAAACAAAATTCCTAATCTACAGTCACATTGTTACGGATTTTTCAAAAAAGTAAATAAAAGGAGTGTATTTAATTAAAAAAGCAATCAAGTTGTGATAACGCATGTTATTTATGGGGTGATTAACCTGCCAGTTTAGAAACCCCAAACAGTCAATACAATCAGGTCAGTTCAAAACACATCAGTTGAAATTGATATCACATTTTGTTGATAACAATAAAAGGCCCCTTATTTCCATAGAATACTTAGGAGACATAACACTCACTGTTATTATTATATTATTTATCTACTTAATATGTATAAAGTTTATACCTCGGCTATACTAACATAATGCATTCATTCAACAGTATTTATGTATTTCAAATATTATTAAATGTAAGTGCAAGATGTTTATTTTAAATCTTTTGCTATGCCTAGAATAAAAATTGCTCTTTCAAAGATTAAAAAAAAAAGAAAACGAAAGTTATGGGAGAAATAATGCTTTAACAGAGTAAAAAATCTTTAAATGCGATTATCGCGGAACTTGTTTTAATTACTTTCTGTTAGGAAAGCCTCGATATTATATATTTAATTTATTGAATATTTTTATGGAATATTAGTCTTAATCATTGCAATAAACTGTTCTCATAATGTAAAGAGATTCATTGTTTTAGATTCCGACTAGCTAGGAAATTATTTTCTTTAAGAAAGTCTTTTTTGTTACATGCGTTTTTTCATTGGATAATGTTAAAAAAAACGAAATCAATAAAAATCTAAAATAAATTGCTAAGTAAAAAAATAATTCAAAAACGTTTCTGTTATCATCATTATTATCTTTTCGCATCTAATGGTGCGTAGGGCACTGCAGTATGTGTGTAGGAACCTTGATCATTTATAAGATAGGTGAAGGCAAGATGATCAGTCTCACGCCAGTGTAAGAACAACTTGTCAAATATTTTTTTCACGTTAACCATGCCATGTCACGAATCAAACCCGAGACCTCTTCCGTGGTAGACACACACCCTAACTACTTGACTACGAGGCGAACAAAATAGCGAGATATAATTCCAATTTAAAATGACAACTTTTATTTGCTACACAACAGGCCAGGAGCGCTAAATATAGTGAAGAATTACAGCACAAAACATCCGGGCTTAAGGGAAACATTTTTTTGTTAAATTATTCAATGATTCATAGCATATTCACCGTTGCGTTAATATAGCGAGCAGCTTTGGCAGCTTTTTTCTCTCGATTGAAAGCGAACAGAAAAAAGTTTCGAAAATGCTCACTTTTGTCTACTTGACATTTCTCTTTGAAGGCTTGCAATAAAATAAAATAATGGATGTAACTTTAAAAAAACACAACATCCTGTACAGACCAGAAAATTTTATTTCGAATGATGTATAACCTTTACCATTTTATTTTACCTGCGATTCTTCTTTTTAAATTTGGTTAAACATAGACAACACTTAAGTTGATATCTTTCGCTTAAATTTACTTAATGTTTTTGTCCATTTTCACAAAAAGTTAATCATACAACTCTATGTGTAAAATAAACCCAGAACTAGGACGCGTATTTTTGACTCGATCGACTCTTAAGTGAGTATCCTGAAAAGGAATCGGAGCAAAGATAAGTCCGTCTGGAGATGCACTAGTGAGAGCGCTTGTTTACTATGATTGAGGTCTCCGGTTTGATTTTTGTTTTTTTTAAATAAATAAAATAAAGTAAAGATAAAGTTTATAAATATGTAAAGGTGATTTTCGCAGTAATATTTTATGATTACTAGACTGGATTTGAAGCGTGGCACCATTTTGCGTTAGCGTCCTTAAATGATCGATCTCCACTGTAATTTAAGTATTAATGCAGTGTCCTTTGCATCACTTACTGCTGTTAGGGAAACGGTGAAGATTGAAAAAAATACATGTAAAATATGTAATAAATACTATGGAAATTCAAATTTATTTCAACAGATAGGGAAAATATTTTTTAGAATAGAATTCGAAAGCCTTAGCATTTATAGGACTTATATCCTGTCATAGGCTGGTTTAAGGTACCACTTTACACGGTGTGCCACATTCACCATTCTTCTTACGTATAAGCATCTGCACTTCCTCAATTTTTCCTCAGCTGAAATTTTGTAGGTGAGATTTGTCCCGCCCTATGATTTCACCCCCTAAGCATAGCCCGAATATACTTTTTTTTATTTTAATACATTCATTTCTTCATCATCATTCCCTTTCCGCTCCTGATGGTGCATAAAACACTGCACTGGTACACTAATCGCAGCGTATCTTGATGATTTTTTTTTACATGAAGGTAAGATGATCAGTTTTACGCTTCAGGTGCCAGTCCAAGGACTATGAAATGTTTTCTAGTGTAAAAAAATATATTTATAAAAGTTCTAGTGTAAAAACACTCTTTCAAATAATATTTCATATCAACCATGTCGGGAATCGAACCCAAGACCTTTTGCATGGTAGACAAATACACTGACTATTACACAACGAGGCCGACTATTTATGCTAATTAGATTAATAAAAAATATTTTGTATGTGTCCAAATATTTTTGACAAGAGTGGATTTTACACCCCAGAGAGTTATTATTAAGATTTAAATTTTTCAATATCAATAATTTCCCATGTTTAGCCATGTCGACAAATAATTTAATGCCCTTAAATTATAGCGGAACTAATTTTTTCAAAATCATTTTTCTGGCTCTGGTTTTTTTTTAATTTGGTTTTAAATCTTTTACTTAAAAATCGAATCGATCACTTTAATATTTATGATAATTTTGAATTAACTAACACATA
Source organism: Micrasema longulum (assembly GCF_059751315.1). Classification (NCBI taxonomy): domain Eukaryota; kingdom Metazoa; phylum Arthropoda; class Insecta; order Trichoptera; family Brachycentridae; genus Micrasema; species Micrasema longulum. The sequence goes on from NW_028279034.1 coordinate 328,656, forward strand.
TCAACAAAAAAAACACACCTAAAGCATGTTCTTGAATATACGTGTATAAACATAACTATAGATGTGTTAAAAATACATTTTTATCAATTCAAACCAAATATTGGCATGGACGTCCATACTTTTCAAACATTCACTCTACAAACCCTCCTTTAAATATGTTTGGAAAAGGTTTTATGTATTTTTGTTATTCTACGCATCTTGCAAACATCACTTATAATAGTGATAACCATGTAGTCTTCTCACACTCCACTAGAACCCTCTGCTTTGTATACAGGCTAAATATCAGCCCCTTACAATCGACAAGGGTATGACTTAGCTCTATACACTAGTTGAAAAGCCCATGTAGCCATTTTATAACAATTTCAACATACTTTAATGAACTCTGCTGTAGAATTATTACAATCACCTTCCGTGTTTCCACCTTTCATTTACCTTAATTCTTAATGTCTTCTACAATGAAGCGATATTGTATTGTTATCAACATACACCATTAATTCAGTGTTATTTATAGACTGTTCTTGGCTGTCCTTTCTATTTCTTCGTCTTCCATTGGTTAACGTAATTTTTAAATTATCGTTATGTTTTTTACTGATATATTGTAAATGCCGGAGTGTTGTATTTTGATTATATAAATGAATTTTGTTTTCATACTTTTTTTAAAAATTTGATGTCGTTAGTTTTACCGAATCTATTTAAGGTTTGTATATATCCATTTTGTATTTTTAATTTATTTTTTATTTCAGTAAAATGGGTACATAGTGCAGAGCTAATTTTACCATATAAACATAAATATATACACAAAACAAAATTTTATATTTGAAGAACTTATGGTGGTCTTAGCATATTCCGCCATCGCTCAAATAACAGTGAATGGATCCACCCTGCAGTGGCTTGGAAAAGCGCGTTATTAGAGCTTTTCAGGCGTTCCCATAGGCTCCAGGCTCTTTGGCAAAGTAGGGCAGCGAAGGTGTTAACCCGTCCAGCTGTAAATATTTCGGAGGCACTGCAGTACCTAGACAGTCCGAATAATTGCCTGTATTTACATTATTATATTTACATACATTTTTTTGGGAAAACTCATTATTTTTCTAATTGTTAAAGCTCTTTTTATTGAAGTTATAAATTTCGTACTTTTTGCATATATCATGTTGTTAACGAAAAGCGGACTGTAGCGAAAAAATCCATTCCATTCAGTTTTGTTAAAGGTTGGCAATGTTTGAAGAAAGAAAAAGTACATATAAATGGATCTACTTTTGATACGACGAGGATGTTCTTCAATTTTCGACACTCGATGATGAAATTCATAATGAATTACGTAATTATTTATGATAACTTTTACAACGACGCGAGACAAATTCAAGAATTTTTATGCAATCTTATGTAATGCAAAAATATTATTTGTACTATTATTCCCCATTCAAATGTTCTATTTTTGTATTACTTCTACCTTTTTTGTAAAGTTGGTACCATAAAGATGGTTAAAGGGAAAGATAGGAAAGAAAAGTGGAATAATATCGATAAACACCAGGAATAATATCAATAAATGCTGTGTTATACTAAACACATGTATCTAAGGCACTTATTGTATTTTTTTAAATTGTAGAACACAAATTATAGCGCGTATTAAGAAACAAAATAAATAAACTACAAATGTAAGAATGGATGAAAATTCGCAAAAACATACTAACGTCATAAGTGTACCCATATAAAATTGGTCATACTCAATTAAAATGTTATGTATTGTTATAGCGTTTACTTTATGGAATAACATTGAAAATATAAAATCCAATGCCACACATGAGTTAAACAACAATAGGAACACAAGTTTCGAGTATTTAAAATTAACCATCAACAGGTCTAAAAACTCGTGTGTAGCGTAAAAACACTAAGTGTTTCAAAATCTATATTTGAAGCACTAACGTTGTGGTTATTCATTATAATAAAATTAATATGAAAATTAACAACAAAATTTAGTTATAACTGTAAAAATAAAATTTATTAACCAAGAAAACTTTGATAAAAAAGCTTGTGTAGCTTTGAAACCAGTCGGTAGAAAAAAAAAATAAGTGGTCAAAAAAAAATTGTTTTATATTAATTGGTGTTTCAAAAGTGTCTTATCATTTTTTATTTTTTTTGTTATTATTATAATTATTATAATTCTTAGTAATTATTACAATTAATATTCAAACCAAAAAGAGACTAATGAAGGCTTTGGTTTTCTTAGTGTTCATGTATGGTGTGCAGTGTTGGACACTGAGGGAATCTGAAAAGAAAAGAATCGAAGCTTTCGAAATGTGGTATTGACGGCGAATGCTGCGAATTCCATGGACGGCCAGAGCTACAAATATATCTATACTCCAGGAACTGGACACAGAAGAAAGACTTACATCCATGTGCGAGAAAAGAATCCTGCAGTTCTTTGGGTATATTTCCAGGGGGAACTCTGATAGTTTGGAGAAAACTATTTTACTGGGAAGTGTCGAAGGGACAAAATCTCGTGGACGTCAACCGACAAGATGGAGTGGCACGGTCACTGAATTATCATAATCGTCATTACCGAATGCGTATAGAAGAGCACAAGACCGTTCTAAACACCCAAATAATATCATAAATAAGCTTCATGACGTCTTAAGGTTAAAATAAAAATAAAAACTTTAAAATTACAAAAAAACATCTTTATGTAAAAAATATTGAGTTTTGATAAGTTGGATGTTCCGGTTTTCTGCGTTGACTGTTTTTCCATGTTGTTTTGGTCATCTGTGCAGTGACGTCCTAATTATCTATAGTTTTAAAACCGACAGTTACGTCAGAATTTGATTCGACTTCAAAATTGACATATTTTGCATTCGTATTCGATGTACCTACCCAAAAATAAAGAAAGAGGTTTATTTTATACAATACTGTTATGGTATGACGTTCTTAACCGATTACAATCGGTTAATGACGTCATACCTTCGTGGCTTTAAGCCCGTATTACAATGAGAAGTTAAGATTTATCTTCAATTTTATATATGTATTTATTCATTTATATAGATACGTTTTTTAAGAACCAAGTCATAGTTTTATATATTTAGGGAGATCCTTAAGCTTACCATCCACCCGCAGCTGTTGTAGAGTCCTGAAGACTCACTTTTAGCTGCGCATAGAGGAAAGATATTATAAATATTTATAAAGAATACAAACTCCATGCAGATTAAAGAGGGGGAAGGAGGATGTAAACAAGGTTATAAACAATTTATAAAGAATAACAACAAATACTAAGCCTAATTACGGGTTTTACATAAGAACAAATATTAAAAAAAAACAAAATGTACAATTCGATAGGGGTGAGAGGAAGTGTAAAGGAAAAATAGGGAAGGAAGAGAAGAAGAAGAAATAGTAAGTAAATATAAAACGATGAAAAAAAAAAGTGTAAATAAATGTACACATACAAAATACATATATATACATATACACACACATACATACATATATATCTTTATATAAACATACATACACACATAAACATGTGAAGTAAAATAAAATTTTCTGGATGGAAAATAGAGTTTACATATAATTTATTTTTCTCCAAACATGTTCAATTACAAGTAACCGGTGAAAATACTTTAAATTTCCATAAGAATATACACATTTTTGTAAATAAATACCGATTATATTTTATACCGTCTCGACATGTATGGATGAAGATAGCGTTTGTAATCGTGGCCCTGGATGTCAACAGCTTGCGCAACTCTATCGTAAAATCAATATATGTAAATAACTTATCTTATTTTTCAAAATTTTTATTCTCTTAACTACGAATTCGCGTAAGCAAAGACGGCGTAAGTCGAGAACCCACTGTAATATTAGTAGACCCACGGTAGACCTTTTTATTTCCTGTAATTATTTTCATGACTAAAAATTGTGTTGCTTTTAATTGAAAAAAATCTCTTATTGTTTTTATGTATATTTCATTTTTACTTTTTATGTTTATTCATTTACATATGTTTTTTTTTCTTTTTATTACTAGTATTTTAACCGTATCTTATTTTTAAAAAAAAATTATAAATGGTATATTCTGTAATTTATTTTTGTTCTTCAATTTTTATTGTTATCGGTATGTTATCCAATTTATATTTTTGTTTAATTTCTTAATTACTCATTTAATATATTATAATGTGTATTTGTGGTTCAATTTTTATTATTATCGGTATGTTTTATAATTTATAATAATTTTGTCTCATTTATTTACTATTAATGGCATATTTTCTAATCTATTTTTATGATTCAATTTTTATTATCATTACTTGCATGTTTTCTAATTTATATTTATATTGATTTTTTCTAATGTTATTATTATTCTTTGAATTTATTAAGCATCATTTAATGATGTTAAAAATAAAAAAAACACATGAAAAAAAATAAGGTCCTTCCTAAACACAGGAATTTCCTAGCTAGTCGGGACCTGAAACAAATAAACTCTGTACATTTTAAAACTGTGAAATACTAAATAAATAAATAAAATAAATAAATAAATATATGTACGTATTTGTGGCAAGCTCGGGCAGGTCGACCGTCATTTTACGACAATTTTAATAAGCAGCAGAAATGCGAAATTTCATATTTCAAGGCATTCCACTATAAAAAATACATGAGCCTAAGAAAAGCGCTAGAACCCAACTGATTTATTGCCTCCAAGAACGAAATATTACGCAGGTTCCCACCTTTTCTCTGTATTGAATATTTGAATAAGTAACACTTCTTGCGCTGCTTGGAAATAAAATGCAATGGAATCTAATCCGAATCCATAAGGTTTTTAATATTCATATATGAATATTTAGCACAGCAAAGTCGCTTTATTTGACATCGCAAATTTATAAACTACAATGCCTCACTTGTAGTGTAGAAATTAGCGATCAGCTCTAACAGGTATTTACATGTGGTTCAGGTTTAATTTCTAGTAAGATAAAAGGTAAACACAGAACCCCGATCATCATGAAATACCTGTATTTTTGCATCTATTTGGTTTCCTTTTCATTATCAAGAGTGCAAAAAAGTCGCAGTTTAAAAAAACAATTCAATTAAATGACCGTTGGCATGGTAGACAATGAAAATGTTTTGATTATTTCACGATAAATAAATTATTTTTGAACAACATAATGTACACATATTATTGAATCGGGTTATGGCCCCGTGACTAGTGTTGCAGACTCACGGATCAGAGGTCTGAAGTTCGAACCCCACTCTACTTCAACTTAATTACCAATATCTAATAGTGTATTAGTCATTTACAACTCGTTGGAAATGGCCCCAAAAATCAAAATATTTAAGAAAACAGAGCGCAAATATTTCCTTTTAAAAAAATATGTTAACGTATATATATGTTTGAATAATTTATATAGCGCCATTTTTGTGAAAATCACCTCAAGGGCGCTGTACAATAAGTAAATATCTTAGCACGTCTTGCAGCTACAGAGCGCATGGACGGTTGGAATTCTAGTTCTTCGTCTCCAATTATGATATATAGGAGCTAGATTACAGCACGTCTTGCAGCTACAGAGCGCATGTATAGTAAGAAATCTACCCCATATATACATTTGAAAAAAATTTATTTGACAGTAAATTTGAGAGTGATATTTTAAAAACGAAATAAAAAACAAGTTTATAAAAATAGATGTAAGATAACGACAAGTTTTGCAGCTACTGCGCGCATGGACGGCTGAAATTCTAGACCCCATTTACTAAATTTAGATATTTGATAGTTGATAACATTTACATAATATGATTTATATATGATAACTATCATCACAAAAAGTCTTGCAGCTACAAAGCGCATCGACAAGTGGAATTTCAGCAACATAAGATTGATTTTAAAAGTTTACAATAAAAATTAAAAACACAATAATAATACATCGAGCCTATGCTGAATTTTTTAACTAGTAAGTATGGCAATTAAGTGAACATGTAACAGCACAAAAAGTAAACGATAACAAAACTAAACAATGATAGCATTCCTTAACTTATTATTAAAATGATGGACGATTCCGAACTCGAAGAGTCCCTGTTTTAGGTATAAAGTCTACAAGGTCTGTAATCAACACAGATCTATAAAGTACGTCATATAAACTAAAAAATCAAGCCTGGCTTTTTAAAAATGTAAATATAAAATTAAGTATGCATATTAATTATAGATTATAAAGGTGGTCGAAAGAATTTAAATTCTTAGATTTTCACGGTCGTTCAGATGCATAATAAGTTTTTCTATGTCATTAGGCTTAATGTTGTTTATACTATTTACCGACGTTTCGGATAGCATTACAACACCCATCATTAAGGTAGATGTTATTTGTGAAACGTGTCCCAGTCATTGCTATAAACAGCTTGTTAATTTAAAATCTGTAGCGCTTCCCAGTCCACGATTTTATGTGATTTCTTTATAATTGGGTAACGGTATGATTTTAAACGCATCCCATCATCGCCTTTTATATTTCAGAATGTTTGTAGATCTCGATTGCCTCTTTTACCAATCGAATTTAGTGAATTTTTGGTATCCCTAAGATTCTCTGCTCGAAGGAAAACTTACACCAAGTGATAAAGAAATCGCATAAAAACTTAGACTGTGAATTGCCACAGATTTCAGATTGACGTGCTGCTGTAGACAGCAACGAATGCGACACGATACAAATCCCCAGTACTTACACATCTATTTTACAAATAACAGCAACCCTGATGATGGACGCTGTAATGCGATCCAAAACATAGGTAAATATTACGAACCACACACGGCAAATAACCCAGAAAAACTTATTGTGTGGTCGAACCAAGGTATTGGCCAATTTGATGATATGTCTCTAATTCGATCAATGCAAGGGGACGTAAAAAAGTCATTAGACGCAAATATAGTATTGAATTTTGTATAAACGTAAAGCGTTGAATCACCGTCCGATATTTTTTTACTCAGCATGACAAAATGCTAGAAATGCTTTAATAAAATTAAATGAAAGGTGATTTGTCCGAAATCAAAAACACGTGTTTTACAAATTGAAACCAAATATATTTTATACTTTTAATCCATCTAATTGTTTATTGTTACAAAAGTCAAATCAATTCAACAGGGTTACTGAGAATTGATTTCAGTTTATCAATTTATTGAATTGATATATTAGAAATTGTCCATTCTTAATATTGCATGTCTCCTTGATTGCATTTTAAATTCCGAATAATTTTCGTTGTGTCAAACACTGAAGGAGGATATTTTGCAGTTATCATCAGCAAAATTTGAGATTAAGTCATGCAGCTTTTTTAAGTCAAACAACACACAGAAATTGAGAAAATTCACTACCAAAATGATGAGAACTTTTCTGAGACGGTTCAAAAATGTCGCACATTTTTTAGTCATCATAAAGCAGGTGGTTATCTTCGTACAGGTCGATCGCTTGAAAACATTGAGGCAGTTAGAGAAAGTGTACATCAACTCCCATCCATCTCATTTTTTCATCGTTGTTAACTATCAAACGCCTCAAGACTAAAGACCTACACATGCACACTTACAAAATTCAATATCTGATGCCAACAGTCTATGCACAGCGATGAATATTTGTCAATCAGATAATAGAGCATTAACAAGTCGATGCTGATTTTTTTTCGAAAAATTATCTTTAGCAATGAGGCCCACTTCTAATTTGATAGGTACGCTAATAAACAGAACTGTCGAATTTGGGGGACAAAAAATCCAAGAGTGATCCATCAGCAGCCTATGCACCCACCGCGTAGGACCGTGTAATGTGAATTTTACACTGGCGGAATCGTTGGCCCGTATTCTTTTAAGAATGCGACCAGCAATGCAATTACTGTCAATGGTCTTCGTTATGGCGACATGTTAACTTACTTCTTGTGCTTTTGCGTTGAATAAAATTGATGCTGATGACATTTGGTTTCAACAAAATTGTGCAACCTGACATACTGCGACAGAAACAATGCAGTTATTGCATACGAAATTTCCAGGACACGTTATCTCGCAGCAAAGAGAGGTTAACTGGCCATCAAGACCGTGTGATCTGATACCTATGGACTATTTTCTTTGGGGGTTTCTGAAAAGAAAGTGTATGCAAATAATTCACAGACAATCCCGGAGCTCAGAACGGAAACGTTACGAGACGAGTTATTGACGAAATTCATTTACAATTATATTAAAATATGATCGAAAATTTGGTGAAAAGAGGGAACGTTTGCCAATAAAGCCAAGACAGTCATTTGTCGGATATTGTATTCGCAAGTTACCCTCGTGTTCATATTTTACATTGAAAAGAAAACACTATTAAAATTCAGCAACTGCAGAAGTGTTTAAAAAATAAATTCAAGTAGGTTTTGAGAAACAATTAATTAACAGTGAGGTTCCAAGCGTTAGCAAATATCTCAATTATTAAAAAAACAAGTTGAATTTAAAAACATCAAAAATCATATCAAACCTAAAGTTGAAGTTTTTTTATCAACGAAATTATTTTGTTTTTTTTAATTAACAGTAGGTACTTAAATATAAAATACGTAAATTAATTTGAAATGGAATGGAAATATTAGGATTTAAAAATATTCACAACTCATAATTACCCTTGTATATACTCTAAGTAATTACCTTAGTGATTTTTCCATAAGTGACAAAAAAGTATAAATGTCTAATTTTTAATCATATTGTTGTTTCGGACAGGCTTTCTCTGTTTTTGAATTTTTTTTAGCTGATTTCGTCACCTAATTTTCCGTATTCTATTCAAATGTTTTGTTGTTGAAATTGCGATGGATAGACATCCATAATTTAAAATCGTCTCAATTACAACTCAAATCTGAACATCAACTGTTTAATTTTACTAAAAATTAGAAGGTAAAAGTAATGACCCAAAATCCCAGAAACTAGATCGCAGTACATAGAATTAAGAATTCACAGTATTAAAATAGGACATTACAAATATAACTATTAGTGATAAAAAATCGCATATAGAAACCTATATAATCCAAAGTTTTAACAATTATTTAAAAAAAAAATTCACAAAGTTTTTTGACGAATTGACAACTGGGTGTACTACTAATTACTACGTATCTAAAACAGAAAATAAAACGTTTTAAAAATAATTATTATAAAGCGACCTCTTTGATGCTACACCCAATACTATGGCAACACCACGTTTTTTTTAAAAATTAAAAGTAATTTGTTGATAGTTTATATTAATACATAATTTTAAAAAGAATTTCTTAAAAATATAAAGCTGTATTTATAAACAAATCTTGGGTAATAACTAATTAAATAAAACATACATTTGCATTTTGTGGGAATAGGGAATCAATTCAAATTGGAACTTATGTAGATGTTTTTAAAGATTTCGTAAGGTCGGGCGTGGCTAAGTGGTTAGCGCATACACGTCTAATATTTAGAGTATACAAGCGGCCGGTTATGATTAATTAGTTTGTAAGTGGCCGGATATATGTAATTAGTGTGTAACTAACTTTTTTTACATTATGATTTGTTTTTTTTTTTATTAGGTTTATTTATTGTTAAGTAATTATTTGCATTCACAATTAGTTTTTCAATGTTACACAGATTTTTCTCATAATATGGTTTTTAGTGTTTTGAACGTCAGCAATATTTTTAAAGGCATTTTTTATTGTTATTTGTTTAATTAATAAACATAGGTAAAATGGCGAATGATACACATGGTGTAAATTGTCTAATTTAAGCAGCCAACAACGGGTCATAAGCCCTGTAAATGCCTAGACTTTCATATTTCCTTCTCTGAAATGTTTTAAATTTTTTCTCTATCTCTGTTTTAAATTTTATAATAATTAATTAATGCATTTCTAATTTTGTCGGGATAGTGATTTTAGTGGATGAAGAATACATTTCTATGTGTGAAACATAATCAGAATTCCGGACGAATGTTTTCGACTGTATGGCAATTTGAAAAAAAATATTTTTATTATTTTTACAAATATTTTTTACAAACATGATTTTTTCCATATTGTAAAGGTATTCATAATTTTGTACATATTGTTTTTCTATTTTTTATCAGTTTATAAAATCGACGTACTTTGTTTTTCTACAAACGAAAATTATCAATTTTTTTATCATCAATATTTTGGGTACAAATTACAATCAATAGACAGAAATTTTATTAAATGTGTAAAAGAGCAGTAACAGTTATTTATTAATTATGGTGTATTTTAAACTGTTGCCATTGCTAAAAATAATCCATTTATGGCAACCGAGGGAGCAGTTTGATAATTAAAAAATGTTCTCCCTGAAGCATTTTTACTTATTGAAATGGATGTCCTAATTTTTGAAATTAAAATGAGTAAAATTTGACTACAAGAAAACAAATAAAACGAGAAAAAATATTTTACAAAAACTTCATAAACATCGAAATGAATATTCTTTCGAACGCCAGTTTGGTGTTTTTTGTTTCAAACGAATAATGCTAAAGGTCCATTTTTGTATAATTTCTTCCAGTACAACATTTATTCAATGACAAAACTTTATCTTATTGTTGTATTTTCTTCGCATGTGATGTTAAATTAACTTGAAGAAAAATCATATGAAGAATTTTTTTTTTATCAAAGATAATGTCAAATTTATAATTCGTACATTATTCCCTAACCTCCATTCATATATTAATTTATAGACGCGTCCTATAGAGTAACATGTTTTAAAAACTGATGACACGAAAACGTACCCATAGTTACTGAGTTTGTTTATTTGTAACATGAATGCATTCAATGATCATGCATATGCTACTAAAGATGAAAGAGAAATTTACTTTTAGCGAGTAAAAAAGTTTGTATTTTAACGTAAACGATCAATATTTGTTATCCAACTACTAAAAATGTAAACTATTAAAAACTGCAGAATTATTTGCCATCACTTTAACTTTTACTTCATAAATTGAATACAATCTTCCTATACAAAATCAAAGCAATTTATGTCACTCAGTAGCGATACAAATAAGGGACTTCAATATTCATAATTCTTCACACAAAAAAATAACTACGGGTGCTGACTATGAAAAACATATCTAATGAATAATAATTATAGGGTGCTGTCGGTGAACCATTATGTGTTTTATGCACCACATGTGTGAGATTATGTAAGGACATTAAAATATATGGTAAATATTTTCATCGCGTAAATTGTTTTAAATTAATGAAAAAAAATAAATTATAAATACCTTTGCATGAATTCCAGAAAATTTTAGAAGGCTTTCCTGGCAGAAAAATCATACATTTCAGTTCACATTTTCTTCACATCACTTTATAAACCTTTACTTAAGCGTATAAACTAATAAAAATGTCAAATAACTAAATATTTTAATATTAATCCATTTGTCATGATATAATAATTTATTGTTTCAAGATACACATGATTTTAATTATGTTCGTAATCTCACAAGTTTTCAGTTAATTCTTTTTGTTTTGGTTTTTAATAACACAAATAACTTGTCACTAAAACACAGTTTTAATTGTACGTTTGAATCACGAGAATTGAAAAAGTTGTTGCGAAGGCTTTACGAATTTCATATGTACTACCGCCCGTAGTCCACTGATAACGTCCGCATTGAACGAGGATCGCGTTCGACTAACGAAAGCCTTCCCGGCAGCGCCGGAGCCTGACAAGTAGACCTTATACAGCGAGTAAAGGCTAAACATACCCCTACTTTTTCTTAACCGCGCACCGCATAAAAATACCCGGAAGTTTTAGGTCATATTCAGCTACAAAAACTAATATTACATTTACTGTTTATCCGTACTTCATCATATGAACACTGTTACCTGCTAAAAAAATTCTCTGTTTACTGAATTATGTTTTATAGCTTGAAATATGTTTATTGATTTTAAAATCGGGTTGTGGTCTTGTGGCTAGTGTCTCGGACTCACGGACCAAAGGTCCGTGGTTCGAATCCCACTGTATCCCAACTCGATTCCAATTTCTAATAGTGAGTTATTTACAACTCGTTGAAAATGGCCCTCAAAATTAAATATTTGAGTAAATCATAAGAGCGCAAATATTAGTTTTAAAAAAAAATAAATAATAAAAATGTTGCTAACGTATTCGATATTTTGTTGTTTTTTTTTAGAATTTAATTTAGTACTTACTGTTATTTGGTCATCTTATTTATTGCTTTAATTTTTTACTTTTTAAATCACATCTCAAATATCATTTCAATTACGTCATGATTCTTGATGATTCTTATCTTGTATATTGAATGATTATTTTGTGTATTTGATTATGCCCGTAACTAATTTTGTATAATTGATATTTTACGATCAGGCAACAGTCGGCTATCGCCAGGTTTTGCCGACTGTTACATGTTAATTATTACAGTTGCTTACAAAGCTTTTAGTTTTACCTTATGGAAATTAAAATATTAGGATAGCAATTTTCCAAATTTTAGCATCCGAAAAAGACCCTGATTTAGCAATAAATACCACAATAATAGGGCTCGAATACCTGTGCGTGAGTATAAGAACAGACGCAATCATTCAATTCTAGAGTATTAATATTAAAGATAGATTATTTAAATATATATATAAATTCATATATATATTTATCCTATTTTTTGAGATTGATATTTTTTATTGTATTATAGTTTTAAACGTTATTATTTATGAATTATTTTTCTGTTTTGTAATTTAATATCACATATTTTAATAATTTAATTTATTGTACTGTGCATTTTCGTCTTGTTAATAAATTATTATGGCGGACTACATAGAAGACCTTAAAAGCCATAATTCGTGCATGAATTCGTAAAAAAACGTAGTTTTTAATGAAAAAATTAATGATTAAGATAAAATTACTTATTCAAAATTAACAATTAAATTATCAATAAAACATCTTGGTTTGGATTCAATTTTCTTTAATTTGACGAACGAGCGCTTTCGCCTAAGAAGGCACCTGCTAAAAATTGTATTTTCCATCATGTATCTTCTATATTTTCTTTTCTTACCTTTTAAATAATAAGAAATGAAAAAAAAATGGCTTTATCCTAATTTCGGTCAAAAACTTTCTTAAAAACGAATTATTTTTAAACCTATTGTACTTATAATTTTACATTTTTTTGCATTTTTTTACATTTTTTGCACCACAACAGGCCAGGAGACCTAATTACGGTGGTGAATTACATCACAGAGCACCCAGGCTTGAGAAAAATCACATTTTTAATTTTTGTGTTCTCACCGGGAATCGAAGCCGGAACCTTCCGTGCGTGAGTCAAGCGTCTTGACCACTACACCCAGAGGCCCTTAGAAATATTTTCCCCTTTTTGTATGTCCCTTAAAAATATATGTATGTGATGCCTTTTGATATATCTAAACCTTGTTACAAATATTGTAAATGTTTAAAATGTTATTAAAAATTAACCAGTCCTAAAGATGCCTTCTTAGGTGAAAGCGCTCGTCAGTCAAATTAAATATAAGTGAAATTTAACCTAGAAGTTTTATTGAAAATTTAATTTTTAATTTTATCTAAATATTAACATATTGCAGAGATAATAAACATTTTGGAGAATGAAATATAGAAGTCCAGGCATCTACAGCATCTAAATAATATATTTAATGAATTATGGACTTATATCAAGAAATATCTACAAAAAACATCAATATAAATAATTAAATATTCTTTTTTTTCTCAATCGTGCATCGGGTAAAAAAAAACTTAGAAGCTTTATATATCTGAATATGAATTAAGGCATGAAAACATTTTTTAAATGACGTAATATTTGTTAGTAGTGTTTAAATCATCAACTTTGTGGTCAAACATTTTAATTCATGTTAGTAAATATTTGTATTTAACCACTTACCGACTTTTAATGTCTACTGGTTTCGAGACGTCTCCGTCTCTTTGTGATGCATCTGATGTGATGATCTTAGGAATGCATTGTGTTTTTATTTTATAATTAGAGGTGTTCAAATGTAAATGTGTCATTTTAACTACTTTTTATACTGAAAGATTCCTTTACAATGTCAAATCCTTATTTTGTAATACGTCATAATTAAATTCAGTTTTGAATAATTCATTTAACCCTTTTAAATCTAAATTTATTCTCGTGGACGTAAAACAAAATAAATTATATTCTGAATGTACTGAAGGATTTATTTGAATTTGTCCCGTATTATTTATGCTTGAAAATATTTTGTACTTTACGAATTATTTAACGGTTATTTTTTTTATTAAAAAAAACACTGCTTCTTAAACTCGATTCATGTAATATGTATTATTTTACAATAAATGTTTGATTAATCGAATTTGTTTAATTCTAGTAAAAGTGATTTAAAACTTGCCCTTAAATATTTTTTAAAAGGACGACGAAAATTTGCTTCAAAACAAACGAACCAGTCACAAGCCAGATGCCAAACTTCAAAACAATTTTTTTCGTAAAATAAATATCATCTACCAGCATAAGCAAAAAAAAAGAGACGTATTTCTAGCATTTAAAAACACGTCGTTTCTTAATGTCGGTAGGTACTGGTAAATAAATCATGAATTTCGTGTATATTTGAACAGCCTAGCCGGGTCAAAAGGGCTTTGTTTAAGTAACTTCATATATTTTTAATTAAGGTAGCAAAATACGGACTCCTAATTTTTTTAAATAAGAGACAAACTGATTCTTGTGTACTATGTACCTTCGCGTGACATTATATCCACATTAGAGTTAAAATAAAGAAATTACGCCATAGTCAAAAATATGAAAAGATTTTATTTAAAGTTGTTTAAAAAAACATAATATTATGTTCACAAATATATTATACACAAATTCGAATTATTTTTAGGAAAATCAACGCATAATAAAATATATATTCACTATACACAAACTTTCTACATGAAACGATGGCAATGATACTGTGATTAAACTACTTTTTACCTCTTTTTACTCTGCGTTTACGATTTGGTTTCATTTTAAATTGTTTTTGTTGCGAACGACTCCGAATATGATTACGTACATTTACTTTTGGATTCCTTTGTAGCAACTTTTTTATATTTTTATGTGGGGCAAACGGTATATTATATGGGTTCCTGGAATTTTTTCTATTTTTTTGAAATTGTACTAAAGAATAAAGTTTACTGTTACTGTGTTGACGGTGCAAATCTTGTCTATTTACATTACTTCTCACTACAGAAAAATGATCACTTATGTCCAATTCGTCACTATGCCGTTGCGAGTCCTGATATTGCCTTTGAGTTTCCTTTTTGAGTATATTCCATCTATTTCCTTTCGACATAATGCATTTTTACAAAACTTTTAGAGAAATATATGATCATTAAAACCTTTTTTATATAATTAAATGATAGCGCAAGATGTCGTTCTGTCAAAATTTTATTTCAGAATAAACAAAACACAAGACATTATGCATCAGTGACACGATAGAAGTTCTTTTTATAAATTATTATTATTTAAATGAAATATTAGGCGCAAAGCATAGAATTAAGAATAGTCCAGAAACCGCATTCGCGCATCAAAAAGAAGGCAACTAAACTACTTTTAAACGAGTAGTTTTACGTCTTGACCCATTAATTTCTTAGTAGACGTGGCTCAGTACGTAACTCCCGATTTTGATACAATTATACCGTGCTGTGTCGTTTTAAAGTGTAGAAATGCTGCTAAGATCAAAAAGAGATAGTATGGGATCATATTCCATGTGTAAATAACAAATACATAACTTAAACATTGAATTATTTTCTGTCAGATTATCAAAGAAAACAAAATGGACATTTTATTAGTGTTGCCAGGGTAGTAATTTTTTTTACCCTACTTTGCTTATCTAATGAGAGACCTTATGAAAATTGGACCTGGATTAAACAACTCTGTGGTGGACGTTTGACTGACACTATCTTTAAAACATCAAATATTATTTAACATGATATAAAAATATCCGTTTTATATAAAAAAAAAAAAGTTCAAAGTTCATTAATGAAATTACTCTCATTAAATGACTCTTTACTTATCTACTCTGTTGAGTTAATCTATATTTCCGCATGTACAATAAAGTTTTAGAGAGATTAACCAATTGGTTTTTTCTTTTTCTTTTTCTTTACATTTGTGTTATGGTTATATTTTTCACGATCTGACAACATTACGCGGCGACTTGCATACGCGCGGCAAAAATGAGACAAATTAAGACTTTTCTTAATTCTATGACGCGAAGATATTCTCGTGTTTTATTTTTTGTTTCTTGCTAATATTACAAGTTGGTATAATTAAATAGACACATTACATGCGCAAAGATAGTGGCATTTCTATTCGTGGTCAATTCCCTTTCGTGTTTTCATTCCCTCAAGAATCATGAATTATGATGAAACGTGATGCTGCACAAATATATGCCGTCGTAAACATTGACATATTCATAAACATAGACATGCTCTAAGCAATAAAAATGATGAAACTTATCTCATGCCGAAACGCTCAATTATGCTCAACGCGTAGTTGTCGTTTTCCAAACCACTAGCCAGGCGTGATGTTAAGAATCAAAACCAAAATGCCTGCTTGTGTCATGAAAGCGTGTGAAAACCTTTCAGATAAACATTGTAAAAAGGATTATATAATTTTTCGTTCGTAAACATTTCTTCGTGAGTGAATAAAAAAAACTTTAAACAATTCATATTCTAATACAAATACACTTAGGTATAATTATTTACAAAGGTATTTTTTAAAATTTATGTTTTCATGCAAATACAAATATTACAAAAATATAATAATATATCTCTAACTCTATGAGGCCAAGAGCTCTGTGTTGAGTTGGGATACAACATAATGTAAAGTGGAAACATGCATATTATTAAACATTAGGAAAAATAAAAATTAATACATTAACATATATTTTAATAAACATCTGGATAACACGCTCAATAGTTTATAAATCTATGCAATATCTTGCAGCAGTCTCTTGCAATGGTCTCTTCCCTTAGAAAAAATCCCAACCCGTACACCTCTCCTAAAATGACTTTCGTTTTGGAGAACTTAATATGTTCATCCAGGACATCGAACACTCTTGGGGCCACAAAATATAAATTTCTCTGAGCAAAAGTCATCCGTGTATTTGGTATTAAATCATTCAAATTACAGGCACCTCGTACCAGCATTCTGCTTGGATCTTCTATTGTAACCGAATGACTAGAAATATGTCAATGACTCTTTAAAAAAACACAATGATTTGTAAACATCAAACTACGCCTAGCGGCGCAAATGCGAAGATTTTATTACACACAGGGCTGCACTGATGGGAATACGATTTAAAAATATTATAAATTTTAGTTCATTTTCTTTTCATTCCCCAAAATCTCGCGAAAAGAAATAAACGGGTCAAAATTATTAGGAATTTAAGAAAAGACTTGATGGTGATTTAATTGTGATCCACCAAAAACGAACGTGTTAAATAAAATCTTTTTTATGTACCAAAGATGAGTATCACTTAATTTTTGGTAGTATATGCATGATCGTTGAATGCAACCCGAGCATAAATAAAAAAGCTTTTTAACTATGGGTACGTTTTCGTGTCAATACTTTTAAAAATATTTTATTCTATGGGGCGCATCTATGTTTATGTGTTAATGGTCGTAAGCAGCAACACAGCAAGGGTGAAAAATAGAACTTCGTAAATATAATTCAATTTAAACAATTTATTAGTAGATAGTTAGTTTAATTTAAATTTAATGAAATTATTGAAACACAATAGCATTGTGTTACACTTCTATTATATAAAAAAAAACAAAACTTAAGATTGAACAAATAAAATTTTGCTTAACTTTTGCCTCCATTGATCATGTTTTCTTATCTTTTCTCTAGACTAGAACCCATATTTTATATAAGTAACACCTTAGATAAGTGAAAAACCCATCCACCAATCCTGATTTCAATCAATTTTGACGGCCATTTTCAACGAGTTGCAAATAACTCACTATTGGAAAATGGGAATCAAGTTGGAGTAGAGTGGGGTTCTAACCACGGACCTTTGATCCACGAGTCTAAGACACTTGCCACAGGACCACAACCCGATTCATCTTAATTTGCTTTATTTTTTTTCAGTTGTTGAAAGCAACGCAGTAATTGCTAAATCTTAGATGTAGCTAGTAAAGGAAAAATTGGTCTATTTATTATGCGTCATGTCAGTGGTAAGTACCATATTTAAAAAAGGATTTGTGAACTCTATGTAAGCTTTTTAAAAATAAAATACCCTCTTTTTTTGTTTGTAATAATGATAAATATTTTGAAAAAGTGAATTGTTAATATGATACTTAGGAAAATAAACAACTCGATGGATGATTGCATTTAAACAGAATCATCTCTTTATAATTTCTTAATCTTAACGACACTTTAGGGGTGAAATCCAGTCTTTTGTCCACCACACTCAAAATATTGTAATAAAACTAACTGGTTTAAAAAAAAGTATAAAAATTAAAAATTGTTTCTCAACCGATGCCTAGTATGTTAGTAAGTAAATCAAATTAATCTCTTTACAACAATAGAGGTTTCATCTCTTTAACTTCATTAAAATCAACAGGTGGATGAATGATAAATATGGATGTTAAAACATATTCAAAATGGTGTGTAAAGTGCCCACATAAACCAGCCAATGATAGATCATAAGTCTATCATTGGCTGGTTTATGTGGGCACAAGATCTAAAATATTGTGCATCCCTGTTGTAATTTGTAAACAAACAAAAAAATTAGTTGAGTAAACGATATTGTACTAATTTCTCCGTTTACTTATATTGAAAATATTGTAGGGGCTTTGTCACGAAAAGTTAATAATTTTGTACAAAATTATTGTAAAGTGTAGGTATTTTATAAATATTTGCATTTAATAATATGCTTACTTAAATGTTCTAAGTAATTGAACAAATATTTTGTTCATGTTGGATATTAATTTTACTAAATTAGATATGCACTAAATAATTGTGTACTACTGAATTCAGATTTTGCATATCTTTTCAAAGAAAGTGCTTCTAAATATATTTATGGTAACAAGAACAAGGTAATAAATAATAAAATAATTCAGTTTTTTCAATTCTACATTATAAATGTATTAAATTTTTTAAATACCCACCCAGGGGGTGCACAGAACACTGCACTGGTAGTTCAATTACAGCTTAATAGTGAAGGAAAAAATAATAGTTAACCGTAAAAAATTACACTGAAAATCATCTACTTCTACTAAAAACTATATTTATAATGATGTATTTTTTCTTATAGTACAGGCAAAATTCCCGAAAATGGAAATCAAGTAGAGATAAGTTCACCTCCCTTTTCATGTACCATTTTTCAGGTCGTGGGTACGATTTCTGGCTGGGTGGTATTGAAATATTGGTTTCAAAGGTTGTTCTACAGTGCAACATATCATTGTTCCTGGACAAGTATCTAAAGCGTATGACTGATTGATGACATTTTACCTTTAATGTGTCAAAACTATCCGTTTCAATTAGAGTGCCTATACAACACTGAGTGCGGATACAGAAATATATGATGTTATGGGTATTTTATTTACGAACATGTTTAAAATCTTTATTGAAGGATTGAAGTCATGACTGAAATTTTAAAAAGTTGTTAAGAATATTATATATTTATTTGAAATACTTACAGAGCTTTGAAAAGAGAAGAATTACATGGTTTTGAGAGATTAATTTTCTCATCAACGATTTTTACATGATTTCAATATAAAATACATTAATTGATATACTCATAGGACAAAACTTTTTATTTCTTTGAACTTGAGTATTTATAATACGAAAAATAATTCCCTTCCGTTGTTTTCATTAATTTATATTATTAAAAATAGAAATGTGCCATTTTCCCTTTGATTTGAATAACTTAAGTGCATGAGCGGTGAGAGGAATTCTGAATTTTCCAACTTATAATTATATTATTGCAGCAATGGTTTTATTCGAAGGAATTAAGTTACTCCCCGATACAAAAAAATCTTCTCCTTCTTTCTTTTAGGAAATCGTTTGACACTGTCATTCCACTAGCGCAGCGGGGCGAAAAGTTCGGCGTGCGGGGTGAAAAGTACCAATACGTACTAGTACATAAATAATTCACGTTTAGAACAAAAATTATCCTTGTATTATTATTTCATAATAATTATTACATTATTGGAGCCAATGCGAGTGATATATTCAACTTGAATAAAAATAAATTCAAAAAGGAAATCAGCAACAGAATGCAGGTATAGTTGTCGTCGGTAAGTAGTGATAAGAAATACAGTATAACTTTTATTTTTTTATTTTAAATTAACAAACATTTTTATTTTTGTTTTATTTTTTGTTTTTTACAATAAACATAAGTGATAAAACAGAGATTAAATTAAAAAAAATATTATTAAAAAAATAAAACATAATTACATAGAAATGAAATACATATTAATAGTAAAAATAGTAAACAAAACAATCCCACAAAGGCATTGCCCGTTCAGGGGTATACGAGAAAATGTTAATGAATTTTTGCTCCTATAATAAAAAATGGACAGTTATAATTTTTGTGTAACATAAGAAAGAAAATATTAACTATTCTGTAAAAGATCATATGGTATTTTTTTAATAGTAATTAAAAAAGGAAATAAAAAATATAAAAAAAAAAAACACAAATTAAAGGGCAACAAAATATATCACAGAAAAAGAGAGTTCATATCTTTAGTTTGAATCCAGGATAGTGCATGTTTTTTAAAAGAAGTAAAATATTGAAAGTTTGGAATCAATGAAAAATTATCAGTAAAAAAAGAATTAAACATATTTTGACCTATAAAACATACATGTTTTTGTGCGAGCCTCGTTTTACAATGTGGTATTTCTAACACACGATTCCTTCTTTGACTTTATTTATTTGAATTACTAGTAAATAAGTTTCGGTTTTTGAATATATATTTTTAACATTGAAAACAATATATTTGTCTTAGGTCTAAAAGTTTAGCTTCTTAGAACAATTGTAAATAAGGAAAAGTGCAATTTTTGTAAAGCATTATTTTTAAACAGTTTCTAATGGTTTGATATAATTGTTGTAAGTTCCCCCCGATCCAATTATTCCATAAGAAAGCGATGACTGTACAAGTGCATAATATACCAATTTTATTGTATTAAGCTGGGTTTATTAACAATTACTTTAAGATGATTAGTCCATTTAAGTTGACAGTCAATGATTTCATTTATGGTTTTTCATAATTCTATTCTTGTACAATATAACTTTATTTATGACACATTATGTACACTGTTGAAATCATTTTTAGTCAAGTATTAGGAATCTATTATATTTTAACCGTGTTATTGTTTATATGACTGTAGATTTCAATAAATAAATACAAAATTGAAAACACAGTTGTAAAATCACAATATTGACAAACCTAACTGGAAGATCCCCTAACAATGTACTCCTCGTGGGTCCATTGTTAACATGAAGCACACTGGACCCACTTTTCTCCCAGCAAACTCTCGTAATAACACTCACATCATAATATGCAAAAGTATTCTTCGTTTTCTGCGCTCGAGGAAATTGAAATCATCCATTTTTTGAGGATTTTTTTCTTCACCCGTGGATTTTTCTTCTTCTGCTTTCCCAAGCCATTATTGTGTTATTGCTTTTGTTCAAGAGCCGTTTGATTTTTCTGCGGGAGTATTGGTTAAGACAGCAATTCGTTAATATTTTCTTCTTCTCGTTGTCATTTTTCACAGACCTTTAGGTAAGGATTTCACTTCTTAACGAGAAAAATAATGATTTTATTGAAACGATTTCGTTGCGAGGTGAAAAGTACCTAGTGCCACTTTTCACTCCAAGAAGGCTATGAGAATAAACATTAAAAAAACTTTATTAATTTGAAATCATTAAAGCAGTACTGGCTTAAATATTACTTAATATTTACATGATAAGATAATGTCTTCAAACTTGTGATATATCCAAAAAATTTGCAATCTGAAAAAAATACTTTTGAGCAAAAAAAAAATCGAAACGCTCGTGTGACCGAAAGGATAAACAAATGGCGACAAAACTAAAATATGAGCCCCTGTGCATGTTGTATTGTCCATGAAAAGGGTGCATGCGCTTTAAAAATTCACATAGGTCGTAATACACCAGGTGCCACTTCTAACCTGCGCCACTTTTTATATCATGAATAGTTTATTTATTTTTTTCTCAAAAAAGGCAATATAGTATTAAAGTTATGGTTAATGGGTTTTTAATGGTTTTTTGAGTATTAAATATGAATTTGATACACATATTAAGCTATTTTGGACACTTAAATAGAATTTATATTTAAAATATTAAAACAGTTCAGCTGAAATGGTTAAACAGATGAAAAAGTTCATCAGAAAAAAGGACCATCTGAAAAGGTAAAAAAACGTCAAACGCCAAAATCCATAAAAAACGCCAACAAAGCTGCCATTACTAACTCAAGGTCCTCCAGAAGGTAAAAAAGAAAAGTCAGCGAATTCTCAATACTTTTTACACACTTTTCATTGCTTTCCGTAGAAATGTATTGAAAACAGTTTGAACAATCGATTGTGTATTTGTGAAAAACATAGATATTGAAGTTTTTAAACGTTTACTTTGTTAATGTGCAAGAAAAGTAATTTGTGAATTTTATTACATAAACAAAATTTAATATTTCTAAAGATTATTTTAAAATTTCAAAAATTGAAATGATAGAGCAATAACGTTTAATATATTTAAAACATTATGAGTGGATCAAGCCAAATAGGTAAAGTTTTGTGTACTATTAATGAAATTTGGTCTACAGGTCTATATAAATTGGTTATGTTTTTTATGATTATTTTGGTTTATATTCCTTATGATGTTAGTTATAATAAGATTAATTACGTTTATATTTTATTATTACGTTAAATTTGTTAAATAACTAATTAAAGGCATGTTTTACTTATTGTAAAACGTTTCCCTCGGCTCGGGACACCCCAGTGAGGGAACATTTTCCTGTATAAAAAAAATAATACAAATATTTTAAAAGTATAAATAAATAACATTGAATTATTAATTAAAAAAGTCCATCTGTTTTGAAACGAAGCAATAGTGATGTAATTTATTTTTAAGTTACGGGTATGAAAAACGCTTTCTTAAGGAATGCAATATGATAAGAGACTAGTTATTGGACATAAAAATAGTCTTCATTTACGTTTCTATGAATGTATGTAATGTAATGTATGACATCGACATTTTACTAGACTTTGCAACATCGTTGAAAATAGTATTCTGAAGAAATTAAATTTTAAACTGTTATTATCCTCACTTATTTTTTTTTATGATACTCTCACTCGCACACACACATATACACCCTCCCACTCACCATCTCTCATTCACACACACAAACACAAACCCTGTTTTGATATACCTAGTAAAAAAAAAAAAGGGCTAATTGAAATATAATTGTATTTTGATAAAGAGTGTGAATAAATAAATAAATAAACTAAAATGACATTTTATACCTTAAAATTATTCTCCTTACTTGTTGTTTTGATATATTTATTGTGTTGTTTTCTGTTGCCTTCATAAAATACATTAAAAAAAGTTAATAAATAAATCCAAAAAAATATGACCATGTATCACCCTTTCGCATGAACATTGAGTATCTTCATTTAGCGCATAAAGTTTCAATGTCTATCATTTATTTATACTTGTAACATTCCTCACAACCCTTGCGCACCAAAATATCTTGATGAGAATTTCATTTACCTTTTTGATTATGGTCACTTCGCCCCTTTCAAGAGAGAACAATTTTCATTTCTCGACATACCATATCATTCCTCAGAAATTGTTTTTTTTTCGTTCAAGGCGGCAGACTTTACAATGAGCAACCTCTTCATAATATAAAAAATGCATCTTCCTTGGCAAATTTAAAGAAACGACTGAAACATGATAGATTATATATCCTTAAAATTCTAACTTTCCTCCTTTTAAATTTTTTTTTCTTTTATGTATCCTTTTCCTGTCTATTTCCAAACCCATTACCTGATACCACATTCCTTATCATACAAATGTTATTAGGTTAATTTACTTTAATTAATCTGGCCGCCTCCATGGTGTTGTGGTCAAGATGCTTGACTCACGCACGGAAGGTTCCGGGTTCGATTTCCGGTGGCAACACAAAAATTAAACTGTGATTTTTATCAAGCCTGGGTGTTCTGTGATGTAATTCACCACTGTAGTTGTGGTGCAAAAAAAAGTGTACAAGCTCTATCTGCCTACTAAAAATAGTTGTAATTCGACAATAGATAAACATATTTGAAAGTTTCAAAATAATACAAATACACATTTAAAAAAATTCCAGGGTCGTGGTTTTATTTCACAAACAGAAACATATTTTTTATCTCTCTGGACACACGGCAGATAAGAAAAAGAAAAATATTAATAATTTTTTGCATGAGATTTAAAATCACAACGCGAACTTTAAAAAAAATACTTTTTTATAAATCTTTCATTACAAACAAAATGAAGGCTTAAATTCATTTAAGGTCATTATAGTACTAAATCTATTCATTTTGCGAACGTTGAATTGACATTACTTGCTCAACTTCTCATTCTGTGTACTTGAATGCAAAATATAATGTGAGAGAGAAATGTTAACCCAACTTAATTATCATTCAATTTCAAATGATCCGCAAGGTGAGGGATAAAAGTATTCCAGCACTGCGCATGTCTTCATTTGGTTAAAACATCTGTGTTATTTTAATTAAATTTAGTACGGTGTAGCGAAAGATAATATGCAAACCTAGAAATAGAGCAAATTTATACATACTGCAAAGCTTTAGAATACAGATCTATCCTATGAGGAATGCTGTGAGCAATTAATGGGACCTATTCATTGCATATCGCTCTCCTTTACCGCATTGCATATGACGAATATAGTCTAATGGAATAAACATATGCTCAACATGAAATTATTTTTTTATATGTACATATTACATATGTTATAATAGGGCATACTGAATTGAAAGCATTCGCTGAATTTATGAGTTGTCATTCGCTGATTTAATTGATCACTTTACACAATATGCAACATTTACCATTCTGACTATGTTTTAACACACGTCAGTAGTGTATTTCTGTGAAGAAATAATCTGAAAATCTTTGTAAGTGAGGGTTAAAAACCACAGATTTTTTACTTAGTTTGAAACACTTTTAAATATTTTTCTAAGGTTGTACTTCGATTTTCATCAGTTTGTTTTGCTAAGAATATTTCAAATACCTATGTTCAGATCCATGCAAACAAATTTTGGATTGATAAATAAATGAAAAAAAATATTTTCTACTTTTCTACTTAGATTTTCGCAATTGACGCAGCTTTGAAAGCACCTCAAATAACTTTACTTTTACAAAAAATATAAATCAATAAACACATTCTCAGAAATTTACTTTTAATAATAAACAAAACGAAAACAGTTCATGCTGACATTTACATAAAAGTGATGTTTTTCTTTAAAACCGTATTTTAGGTTTATTGGCATGTCAATAATTTTGGCGTGATCTTCTAATACGTCAAATTGGATCGTTGTTTGTGCTTTGTGCGAGTTTTCTGAAATTAAAAAGAAAAAAAACGTTTTGTTTTTAAATTTTTAATTTCATAGATGATTAATCTCGTAAATACTACGTCTAGAAAGTATTATATCTAATATTTCATTGACTATGATAAAAATATACAACCGAAAAAATTAATAGTTGACTATATTTAAGTATATCACTTAAAGTACACTTAGCATTTTTTAAAAAGAACTATGCTTTCAAACAACCAAATAAAATTAATTGATAAAAATAATCAGCTTCCATTAAAAAAGGTTAAAAAATAACAAATGTGATATTTGCATATATTGTTAAACATAATGAACCATAAAATTATAGTATTTTTGCAAATTAACCTTTAAAAAATCAGAAAGTGCCCCTGGCTCAAGCGTGATTTTTCATGAAAATGTGCTTTTTAAATAATTCGAAATAATGTTATTTGAAAAACACACCAGGAAAATAATAATAGGTCATATTAATTCCAATATGGTCAAAATTGAGAAGGTATATCGGATATTTAAATAAAACCGCTGATGGAGATTCCCGTGAAAACCAATCTAATACCAAATTTTAAGAATAAAAAAAAGGGCATTTTTTCATTCAATGAATTTATTCGGTGTTGAATTGCATAAAGAGGAAATATTAAATGAAGTTATCACTCAGAATAAAAACGCATCAAATTATAGAGAAGCCCTATCACTATGTTTCATAGAACGCAAACGATGGTGGTTAGCAACAAATCGGCGGCCATTTTGTTTTATTTGACATCAAACACATAACGATTCTATCGGATGCCTCTGTCACTGTGCTTGGCTTTCTTGTAAATAACTAGGATGTTTACGTTATAATTAATAAAAATTGACTATGGTGAATTGTAGTATGTTTGGTTGCAGCAGTGGGAGCGTCAAGGGTGTTAAAGGAGTCTTAAAGGAGTATTCACATGTTATTGCTTTTGAATATTTTGCTAGACATAAAACTTTATATGGTAGAAGTTGATTAAAATTTTACTCGAAAATAGCAACGTTTACCTTGAAATCGCACCTTAAATGACGTGTCCGAATTTTAGGCCGCTACGACTCGCCGTTTCGGATATGTGACGGACAAACAAACAAACTCAACACAGGACTTTGGTTCCATAGAGTTGGGATTTATGTCTCAATACATGTATCATAAGTATAATTAAAAAAAAAAAAAAAAAATTAACACACATGTATTTTCAGTTTAAAAAAATAAATTTACGCGAATTGTAGAAAAATAAATTGTAATAACCTTGCAATAATAAATACACAGGTACATGTTTTATAGTATTTAAAATGCAAATTAATATCCATTTGACAATTCTTGACCTGAGTACGGCCCATTGTTTTGCTGCGAACTGTAGCTAACTAAATGCCTGATAATAATAAAATGGTTTTACTACGTTTGGGCTCCTCTATAGTTAGACGCATTATTACTCTGAGAGTTATTGTATACTTTTAATTGACTACTTAGCAATGTAGTTTTATAAGAAATTATTTTATTAATATAATACAACTTTGGTCAAATAAAAATACTGTAGGAGGATAGAAAGCATTTAGTTTCAAAAGCCTATAAATAATTTATATATTTATGTGTCGTCACCTGCTGTTAATGCGTACTCCTACGCTTAATTTACTAAGTTATCCTTTAACCACAGTCAATTTATGAACACGCATTAGATGTTCCTACTTCCCACTGTTTGATAATCGTTTAAGATAGAAAGTTCTATCCGAAATTGATGTATATTATTTCCTTTAAATATGTAATGCTTATTACATAAAAAAAAACGCAACCTGAAATCCAAGACACTTTATATTGATAAGAAGAATTGAAATATTAGCATTTTCACTTTTAGAACATCAATGAGCTGAGTAAACACAATCGTAGAT
Source organism: Micrasema longulum (assembly GCF_059751315.1). NCBI lineage: Eukaryota > Metazoa > Arthropoda > Insecta > Trichoptera > Brachycentridae > Micrasema > Micrasema longulum. The sequence goes on from NW_028279034.1 coordinate 356,069, forward strand.
ATTTAAAAGTACTAGTCGATCAACTAGAGCTGGCGCGTTCGCAAAATTTACGCAAACGCATTTAAAATCTACAGATGTTGATTTTATAACGGTTACAATAATTTAAAACAAATGTGCTCTTTTTTTAAAAATCCGTGTTGGATTTGGTTTGGAGATGGACAAAAAAAACTAAATGTGTTAAGAAAATGTAAAATATAAAATTATTTTAACACAAGTCCTTTTTTTATTTATAGTAATATTTTGTGTTCTTCATTTTCGACGAACTAAAATTTTAAAAAGGCTAGTTTTCTTTTTTTTGTAAGCGACAAGTTGTCAAATAAATACATGATATTTTCTGAACTGATTGGTTCAATTTTGCTTAAATCCAAAGAGGATTTTAAAAAAACATAGCACATTTGACGTGAATTGAATATGAACGTTTGTAAGATCAATATTCTGTACATTAAAATGTGCTGAAGTAAGTTTAGCGAACGCGCCAGCACTAGATAATCGACTTATACATGATTAGATCAAATGAAAATATATGTTTATAAACCGGTGTTTTAAATCCATAGCTAAACATTATATTACGATATTTTTACGATTAAGAATCGCAGCGAAATTCAGACGAACGCAGAAACATTTTGTGTAAATTTTATTACGCAATAAAAAGCAATCTATTAATTTTTCTTTAATTTTGTTGTGCACGCGGAAATATTGATTGTCACAACGGAGTAGATAAGTAAAGGGTCATTTAATAAGAATAATTGAATTAATTAACTTTGAAATCTAAATATAAAACAAATTTTATTTTATGTAAAACGGATATTTTTATACCATGTTAAATAATATTTGAAGTTTTAAAGATAATATCGGTCGAATGTCCACCACAGAGTTGTTGAATCCGAGATCGATTTTTTATTAGATCTCTCATTAGATGTGCAAAGAAGGGTAAACAAATTTACCACCCATGCAACACTAACGAAATGTCCATTTCTTTTCTTCGATAATCTGACAGATAGAAAAATAATTCAATTTTTAAGTAATGTATTTGCTACTTACACGTTCGTTTGCTTATTACAATAAAATGTGATCCGATCATGTTTCTTTAAAATCCAAGCAGTATTTCTACACTTTAAAAGGACACAACATGGCAAAGTTGAATTCAAATCAGGAGTTGCGTACTTAGCGGCGTCTACAAATAAAATAATGAGTCAAAACGTAAAACTACTCATTTATGAGTGCTCATATGTGGTTTCTGGACTATTCTTAATTCTATGGTGCATGTATAATGTAATGCTGTACACTGCGCCATTTGGTGGAAAGAGTTAGAAGATAAACAAGGAAGCATCTAGTAAAAGTCTTGTATAAAATATGTTTTTTAATTATTTCAATAAATCTAACATTAATGCAGTAGAGTTTTGTAGGCGTTGTAATTTATTTTATGTACTTAATATGCAGAGACAAAACTTAAGGTGAGGAATGTACATTCTAATCTCATTTGCAAAGAATAACCCGAAGGTGAAGACAATAGGATGTACTTTCCTCACCTCACCTTAAGGTTTGTCTCTGCATACGGGTATAGTCTTCCATACTTAATTGATTTAAAGTTAAGGTGCACTAGTAATATTATTTGTAAGCACTATTCACAAACGGTTTGGTGTCATCTTCTTAGCTTGTGTCAGTAAACATAATCTTAGAATGGTGCATGGTTGCAATTGGTTATGTTATATTAAGTCATAGGTATATGATGATGTACTGAACCAGTCACGTACAGAGTTTTAAACCAAAGTAGGCAATAGGAAAAATACCGTACTAATTTTATATATATATATAGATAAATTAACCTTAATTCGGTCATTGTTAGCAATTCCCTACACACTTTACACGAGTGTGAATTAATGTTTATAGCTTGTAATCGATGCTAAAATCACCCAAGTCACATCAAATAACCGAATAACTGCTTTAGTTTGTGCTGTCACTACAAATTGTTTTAGGTTGGAAAATAATTTCCAAGGGAAATGATATAAACGGTGTGTACGTACATATACAATTGAACTCTTCGTAATGTTTCACACCGAATTAACGTGTAATAATCAAACTTTTGAATTAACTCAAATTTAGGCGTTTATCTTCTTGTCGAAAAATATATTTTCGTCGAAAAATATATTTTTGCGGATAACAGTCAAATAAAAACGGGTGTTGTTTTTTAAAATGGTTTAGCACGCATTACTTTTAACTAGTTTCTCGGTTTTCCGTTTCCATGTTTGTAAGTAAAATGAACCAAGAACAATATTTTCGATAGTGTGAAAGAATCGGTTTGGCCTTTGAGCATGTTTTCTTTTAATTAATTTAAGAAACTGCATGATACGTTTTTAATGAAAGAAAGCACCGCCAAGCAATAATTTACAATGACGCATTGTCAACTGAAGTAAAACGTACATAAACACTTACGTATATCTAACGTCAGTAAATATTAGTATGAAACCACTTACCAACTTTTTTAGTATACCAGTTTCGAGACGTACCCGTCTCTCCCATCCCGGATTCAGCGCTTTCGAGACGTACCCGTCCTAAAGAGACGGGTAGGTCTCGAAACCGGTAGACTAAAAAAGTCGGGAAGTAGTTTTATACTAATAATTACTAACATTAGTCAAAATTTTTGACCACAAAGTTAATGCTTTAAACATAAATAATACTTACGTATATATTTTGGCTGACAACGCATGTGTCCTTCAGGAACTTCTTAGTAAAATTGACGAAGCTGGTAGAGTAATGGGCTTGAACATCAATGTGGCCAAAAGAAAGATGATGGTGTATAGCCGAAACCCTCACAATAATGCTGTTTTGTTAATAAATGGTTAAACAATTGAAAGAGTGATTAAATTTAAATACCTTGGCAGTCAAATCACTTCTGATCTGGATCCAGATAGGAAAATTAGATACAGAATAGAGAAAGCATGATCAGAATTCAATAGCAAGAAATCATTATTTTGCAGTGATAGTCTTAATTTAAAACCGAGACAGAGAATGGTCAAGTGCTATATGTGGTCAATACTGCTCTACGGGGTTGAAACATGTACTCTTAAGGTGAACTTCATGAACCGAGTAGAGGCTTTTGAAATGTGGCTTCACCGGAAAACGCTGAGAATTCTGTGGACAGATTTAGTGACCAACGTGGAGGTGCAAAACGAGCCAGTTCCGAAAAAGAACTTAATTTTTAAATTTTTAATTTATTACCAAAAGAACTTAAATTTAACTCACATTGAAACAAGAGCAAAATAAGAAAGTGGCTACTCGATCAAGAGTTTATATATGAATAGTAGCTTTGGTGAAAATATTATATTTTTTCATATATTTTCTTGTATTCAAAAAAATAAATTTATTTATTATTATTTGTATAAACAGGTTTATTTTGATCTTTCCGGCTGTTAATTTTTATAAGTTATTTATTGTTTTTATAAATTTATATAATATTATTAAGTCAGTATAAATATAATCTTCACCAACAAGCTACAAAAAGTAGCTTGGTGGGATTTTAGTTTTAGTAAAAATATAACAAGTGAAATTTTTTTATTAAATTGTAAAAATGTATAATTATGCTATTAAATAATATTAAAAAAAAATAACTACTCTTCTCAATAAAACAGAAAAAACTCGCATATCTAGGTCATGTCATGCGCGGAAGCAAATATGCGCTTCTACAGCTGATCATGATGGGAAAGATCGAGGAAAAGCGTGGAGTTGGAAGGCGACAGATGTTCTGTCTGAGAAACATCCATGACTGGACGGGAGTGCGCGGGGTTGAGGCGCTGTTCCTGTTAGCACAGGACCGGAATGTCTACTCCAGAGTGATCGCCACCATCGGAGAGACCTGATATGGCACAGACAGAAGAAGATATGGGTTTTGTTTGAAAAAACTGTCATGTGAGTGAGTGGCAAGCATTTGTAGTTTGTGCCTTCGACATCGCTAGCCAATGGCGACATGGCGGTCGGTACGACGGAGTGGCCAAAGTATGTTCATTGTTCGTCCAAATTGTCCAAATTCTTCGAATAATTTATTGCGTATTTAATATTTATTTTATTTACATTTTAATGATAATCTTGTAAAGTAGACACTGTTTATTTTTCTGTATGGAGCGCACGCCACTGGCACTGGTGTGTTGTGCTTAGAAGAGAAGTGTACTGATGTCGCTCCCCTGAAATTCAACTTAGTAAATTCTCTTCACTGCATAAGCCGATGAAATGTATACGAAGAACTCCTACCAAAGGTTTTTACATCAAAACAAACACCTGCAATCAAATATTGCATTCTAAATGCATACTATACATGCATTAATGTGCAGAAATGCAGCAGTTAGTTTTGAAGTTGGCTAACACTCATTCGTTTCTGACTTTAACTCCGAGTATGCGGAATTTTGTAGGAAAAATATTTTTCTTTTCTTGGAAGATCTGAGTAAAAGTTATTTCCGAAAGCTTCTTCTTCTTTTTCTCGGTCAAGATCGATTAATCTGGTATCAACTAAAAGCTAACTCTTGAGACTTTGAGTTCCAGCTGTTCTTTCTTCTCCTCAGTGGTCTTCCGGGTAGACTGCAAACGGCTGGAATTTTGTGGGTTATGGGATAAGGGGTTTTGGAGCTATCCATTAATAGAATTACTGACGTAATCTCTCCATAATCAATTTACTATTCCCTGGGTATCGCAATTCCATCTAGTTTTTTGACTCCGGATTCTGCTTATTTGGGTTTTCCCTCTGATTGCCCTTAGTAGTTTCATCTCTGACACTTTGAGCAGTTATTTAGTTTTTATATTTAGTTTTTCAACCTGGTTTTTTGGATTTTTCTTTTTTTTTATCTATCCTTGCCTTTATTGTATACACCAACCATGGTGTGACACCAATTTTGATTATCCGAATCATGTTTCCAATAATCATGTGTTCATCGTACCATAAGACATTTCTTAGGCATCCAGATGTTTACTAACTGAGATGGATATGTTTTCATCATCACTATGGCTGCATCGTCTGCGTGGCATGTAATGTTAACGATCTTATCTCCCTTAGTAGATTTACCACTTTCTTCGTTTTTAAAAGCATTTTTTTTAAATATATTTTTTCTGCTTGTGTAAGAAAATGTTTTTGACGTTTATATTTTGGAATGTATTATATTCTAAAATACTTTTTAATTAATAAAAAAACAAAAAAGCTATGTGTTGTAACGCGATTATCATTGTTTCTTATGAGGACGGATTGCCGTAAAAATAAAATGTTTTATTTGCGGGTAGAAACTAAATAAATAAAGCTAAAGAAGAAAATAATACCCCACCCCATCCTACTTTTGCCGGACCAAGTGGATCAGCGTGATACGTGTGAAATGGGCCCTTACATGACGGACGCAATTAATCGTTTTTAGAATAATAATTAAATGGATATTTGTTTTTTATTGACTGATTCGCAACATCAAAGGGGCCAAATTTTTATTATCAGACACAACTATTGTCGATGTAATTAAACGGGCCTTGTATCGTTATTTCAAGCATTTCCACAGCAATGTGTGATCTCATTCAACCCCAGTGGTAGTATTCAGGTAAACGATAAATTCCATGCACGCTGAGGCAGAACTTCTTAATATCCTATGAAACAGATACCTCGCAGAATAAATCTCACTAAGGCTCCCCGCAGACCGCAAACATTTTGTCGGCCGATGTTTAGATCGGGTGCTTATTTTTATATATATTTTTCAACAGATATAAAACTGCAAAGAATATAGAAGTATGGGCATTGTTTATAATGTTTATTCCAGTTATGTAGCTAAACAGTGCAAAGATAATTTCAAAATAATAAAAAAATCATAATAGTAAAAAGTTTTTTTTAAATTATTTTTTAGAACACATAAAACCAAATATTACTAGCAATGGAATATATTGAACGTAAAATAAACAATATTTTTGAGAGATTAATAAAATAACTTTGTTTTACGAACCATTTTATTCATTTTCACAACCTACTGGTTTCCTCAATAACAGATTGCCCTCTTTAGGGTTATTCAATAACCAAACATACATTATATATAACATATAAATGGATATTCCTTGATCTAGTGGAAGTGATTTCTTTAGGACGAAATCCATAAGAATTTAAAAAAGAACGATGCAAGGACGCAACTGTGACGAACTTCTGCGGTGACCTCAAGCCAATCTCTGACAACATCGTCAATTCTGATTTGGCATTTGCTAATACATATTAGAAGTACGTAATCGATTTCGTATGTTGAACAATTAAAAAAATAAGTTAAAATACATTGATGATAAAATCAATGTGTTCAGCACAAAAGTTAATAGGAGTTTTGTTTGAGTGTAGCCAAAACGACCGTATAATTTTGATTTAGCAGGATTCAAACAAACTTGCAAAACGAAGGCAAGCGCGGACCTACACCTACCAATTGCTTACCTCGCAGAGCTTGGAAGGATACTGCTAAATCCGTTTGCGGGGGATCTAAGATTTGTTCACTTACGTATTCCGTCACTAGAGTCGTGGCTTGGTGGAGTACTTAACATTCCGCATTCACACCCAGTCTCCAGATCGTGTCCCGAGGTGCCATATTCTTCAGAGAAACTTAAGAATTGTTCTTCATATTCATATTAGATCACGCCACAGACGTGACACGATCAGTTTCGGATCAATTTTATACGAAAGAACTAAATATTAAAAGTGACAATGTTTTCAACGAAAGGGTGTTTGTTTTACTTGTTTAAAATTGCAGAAAACACGTTTAAATAAAAAGTGGTTCGACTAACTGAAATTAAACATGTTAAATACTTAGGACTAACACTAGACAGACAATTTACATGGACAATTCATATCAACAATTTAATAAGCAAAGTTGTGACATTATCGAGTCTTTCTTTTAAAATCAAAAACTTTGTTCTAAAAACGGAAAAATTTCTAATGTATGAAGCAGAGGCGGTTCCTTAGTCTGTGCATAAGCGCAGTGCACTGCCAAGTAAAAAATCGTGTAAATAAATTAGTAATTTTATTGATAGTAAAAATATGTTATAAGTAGGTAGAAAGAAACAAGGATTCGTTGCAATATTAAACATCATAATATTCAATACTAGCGCCAAAAGATCTAGCGAAATCGACTCTAGCGGACGATTTTCACATCTTGTCTACGCATACGCAATCGTCTTAGTGCATATTCTGTTTTGCACAATCTTTTACCCTGAATTTGTAAGAACTATATCCTAAAATCTTCATTTGAGCGAGACAGACAATGCTTCATATCGATGAATTGTGCATTAGAGGGAGAAGATAATATACATATGCCGGGCATTGCAGACGCATGCTCAGATTTGAAGTTCGTTTAAAATGTCACTTTGAACATGCGTAATTACATGATATTAGTACAAATTTAGTTAACTATAACATGCGTATTTTGTTGGGCACATTTAGCGTTTCTAGTTTCGATGCGCGGTCTGTCATACTAGTGCTCATTTATCACGTCAGACCTATTATATTATTATAATATTATTGAACTTAATAATATACAAGTTGACAATATGTAAAAAAATGCACTGCCAATGTTTTCGGTCAGGAGCCGCCAGTGGTATAAAGCCGATGTAAAAACAAAAATATGTTATACGCAACTACTATGGGGAACAGGATATCAAAATGACATAAACAGACTACAAAGACAACAAAATAAAATATTAAAGTTAGTATATGACCTTCCCTATTTAACTGCAACTAGAGATTTTTTTAAACAAACTAAACAATTAAATATAACTGAACTCTTTCAACTAGAATCATTAAAATTTATCCATAAATTAGCCTCTAATGTAATTGTAGATGAAGAACTAAAACTTGTGAACAATTGTAGTCAACTTGAACATAATACGAGAATATCAGAAAAATATCATATTCAACTTTCTAAAACAAGACAAGGAAAATCAAGTCTATAAATCAGGTACTGGAATTATACAATAAACTACCAGACAAAACTAAACATAAGACTCAGACAAACTTTTCAAAAGATGTAAAAAATATAATTTTGAACAACAGAGTTTGAATAAAAAATGTTTATATTATTTTTGTAAAATAAATGTCATAATCCGTAAAGGTTAATAAATAAATTTTAAAATATTTTTTTTTTTTTTAATATTTATTTTTATTTTTATTTTGAGTGTATCCGATATTGTATGAAGTAAACTCAATACCCTGGATGACTATTATAGTCTCGATTCTACTCTTCTAGCAATTCAATGTGTGCAAGGCTTCATTCAAGTTAATTACAATATCGTATTAATCATTTTAATTAATCCAATAATCCCCTTCCCTCACCTAATGGTGCATAGGGTACTGCGTTAGTACATCAACTGCTGCTTTGATAAATTCAGGTACTTTAATTTTTAAATAAGCATTTCATGTCGACCATGTCGAGATAAGAAAGGATTTTTTTATTGATTTGTTTTTTTCCATAGAAAGCATTGATTTCAACATTTTCCATTTTTATTAGTAGTTTTTTATTCGTAAGGTTAGTGGGACTGTCATCGACATAATTGCCAATTTTTAGTTCTATCTGTCATGCAATTTGTTTGTGACAGTTGTGTAAACAAGTCGATCTTTGCTGTGTTCTGTGAATTTCGCTTTATTTTGCTGAATTTCCTTCGAAAAGATCAACGCAAATGTGTGGCTGAAGAGAGCTTTCTATGGACGACACTGCCGGTCAGTGCATTGGCGATCATTACGGGTGAAGAAACGTTGCTTTATGAGTAATACTTGGAAATAGGTCGACAATCGTGAAGCTTGCTAAATGCATCAATATCCAAAATACTATGCCAAAATCGTGTAAAATTAAAGTGGTGTGGGTTATTTTCAATTATCACGGTGTTATGCACTCAAAATTTCTTCCAATATGCCAGGCGGTCAATAAAAAAATACTTTTTAGATGTATTAAGCGTTAAAGGGAGAATATTTTTCAAAAAGACCAGATTTATGGAATGAAAACACTTTGTTTTTGCGTCACGCGCCGTCTCATACATCTTTTCTTGTGGGCAACTATTTGGTCAAAATAATGAATAATTCTTTCTCAATGCACTGTATTCTCCTCTGTTTTTTTCTGTTCTCTAAACTCAAATTATTAACAATATTGAGAATTCGTCCATATTTTTGAGCACAATTATCTTATTTATTCAATTATTATTACTTTGCGGAAAGCGTTACGAATCTATTGAGGAGATACAAGAAAATTCGCAGAGGAATCTAAAAGCCATTTTGAAATCGGCCTTCGAGACGTTCTACAAAGATTATCAAAAAAAGTTGGCAATTGTGTATTGCCTCTAATGGCGATTACTTTGAATGAGACAAAATAAATATTCATTGAAAATTTACAATTATTATTATTATTAAAAATATGTTTTTTTTAAATTCACGGTTATAACGTGAACATTGAACACGAGGTATGTTTGCACTTGAAATCTGAATACATAAATACTTATAATTTAATATTTAGAAAATATTGCATGGGCTCAGAAAAAATAAGTGAAAAAATATAATATCTTTTTAACATAAATAAGTTAATTAAATTAATACATAAGCGAAATTGAAATTTATTATTTACCTTTTTCTCAATGCAAAGCTCTTTAGATTAATGATAGTATATTTGCTGGAACAAACTCGCCATATCTCCTTCATACTAAACAGCTGTTCATCATTTTTGCTGAAATTATCTATTAATGAAATTATTAGTCGTCGAACAAAATTTTCAGTACTAAGAAACATTTGTTTTATTAATCATACATTTATTTATTCATATTTTCATATTTTACCTCGCGATAAAGCAAAGTAGGCTAGAAATTATTAATAAACCCATCCACTCCCAACTTTCTCTTTTCGTATTTTCTCTCTGTTTTATGACACCCCTTTCGAGCAGTACTTAACCGATATTTTATTTACTTAAACAAGACGTATTTACATACTCGCACTTCATTTACTTTCAAGTATTTGACGTAGAGCGTTGTAAAACAACACAAAGTCCAAGAAGACGATATAATTATGTTTACACGTAGCATTTTTGTAAAAAAAATAAAAATCACAATTTCCCTGTCTTCACTCAGTAGCACATAAGGCACCGTATGCTACTCTAATTACTGCGCATCTTTAAATATCTTTTTTGTTATAATGAAAAGTAGGAGGATCAAATTATAAAGTAAAAAATATAATCAAATGTAACCAACAATGTCGTATCAGAAACTAGGGATAAAAAATAGATAAGATTAAAGATGAGGAGAAAAACTGAGTCTCAAAACTCATTGTACATTATATTAAAACTGTACAATGAGTTAGCTGAAAATATTTGAGAAAAAAGAAGCATTTAAATATTATTGATAAAAAAAAAACATATTCTTCAGAAATTTAGATAAAAAAATATAATACAATTAAAGTTTACGTGAGTTCTTAAGATCTTATGAAGTAACTAAATAAAACATAAATTAATTCCAGGAATAATAAAATATTATCAGACTAATGATTTGCTCCCGCTTAAAGAGATGCCCTTTTACTCTATTGCGCAGAACAATAGCTTTCCAAAAATGTTTTTTTTGGTTTAACAATAAACGTGTAACGGAAGGTTTCGGTTAGCGGTTGTAATTCTTGACCAGAGTATTTACGGCCTGTTGTATTTCTGTAAACTGTAGCTAACATCGTGATTGTTAATTATATAATAGTTTTTGTCTGTAAAGGTGACTCTATAAACAGGTGGCGTACATTATGCTGAGTAAAGATTGCAGCGAAGGACCACATTTTTTTTTACTAAAAATAAATACCCTGCAAAGCTTCTATTTTAGAAGCTTGTCAGCAGGTAGGAAAGAGATGAAATGGAATTAAGTTGTGGAAAATACACTACAACATCCAGATCAATTGGGAAAAAAACGCTTAATGGATTTTTTTATTGCAACTGATGGGAATCGGACCCGCGACATCAGTTTTGCAGTTAGCCGTCCAACCAACTGCGAAAGGGACGGCTGTCTAAATAAAATATTTCTCATCCCCCGTCCTAGACACTGAATCCAGGACCTCAAGAATGGAGAGGGGGACTTATCTCTACTCGTTTTTTTTTTCGGGATTTTTACTCGAAAGTAGTCATCGAGGCGAAATCATTTGTCCAAATATAGTCATCGACCGCCTGGACTCGGAAAAGAGAAAACACATAAAAAACTCATAGTGCAAAATTTTTATTCTTCCACGAATCCGGGCGTTTCTGGCGGATTGCTTCGCGCCAATTACGCATCACTAGCAGGTAATATTTCTTGTTGACTGTTCTACTCTATAGCAAGAACTCATGATACACCACGCTCCTGCAATCGAAGAAAACTGTATGCAAAACCTTTACATTCGACCTAAGTTGGCGCGTTTTTTTGGGTCTTGGCTCGTGCGGCAGCCTCCATTGGGATGATTGAGTTTTGGTTTCTACGTCATAACCATAAACTCATAATTCGTCACAAGTTATGACCCTCTGAAGCAAATTCGAGTCGCTGACAGAGTCCAACAGCTTCTGAGCAATGTTTTTGCGATGCTGTTTTTGATCGGAATTAAGTAATTTTGGTATGAATTTCGCGGCCACTCGTCTCATGCCCAAATCATTGTTTAAAATCAAATGGCACAAGCCAATTGGTGTGTTAAGGTCATCAGCAACTTTTCAAATAATAATTTGGCGATTGGCCAATACTATTTTCTTCATTTTGTCAAAATTTTCGTCTGTTGTTGACGTGCTCGGGCGTCCGGCACGCTCTTCGTCCTTCACATCTTCTCGGCTCTCTGAGAACATTTTGTGCCACCGATAAACGTTGCTTCGGTCCAAGGTAGCTTCACCATATGCCACAGTCAACATTTGGAATGCGTCATGGAATGGAACAACATTTGAAACATATTATTGGATCCATTTTATGGAATAGGCAAAAATCTAAGACTTTTCAATTCAATTCAATTCAAATTATTTATTCACAAAGTAACATAACAAATAACAAAGGATTTAAGACGTTAAATTGGAACTTTATATCAAACCAAGAACTCTTGAGCAATGGTTCGACATTATTAAGGTATACTACTCTCTAATAGCAAGAGTATTTGCCTCTTAAAAATAGTTACTAGACGAGCAAAAATACGTGCAACCAAAGCAGCTGTCAAAAATTAATTGGTTTTAATTGTTTTCGAAAATTAACATTCAAAATAACCAAACTTATCGCCATAAGTTAGAGACATGAGTGCCAACATAACGCCACAAAAAATAAAAAATCGAATATACGTAACTTGCGGAAATTCAAAATTTGCGATACTTTTTTAACAGACCTCGTACTGTTTTGAAGTACGTACAAAAAGTTAATTGATAACTTAATGTCGCTATTGTATCGTAAATTTGAAAATAATGTATGAATACCTTTACCACATACAAGTATAATCAGGCGATCGATAGACTCGAGAGAGTAATAGTGAGGTCGATTAGTATATGCAAATATGAGACATATAATAACGCCTACACGAACAAGTTTCGCCACAGTTCATTCATGAACAGACATGTTGTTGATCTGCGTTCGGTCATTACTGAACGCGCTTCAACAAAATAGAGGAACGTGGCAAAAAGCGCGATAATTCTTAAGGAAATGACTGAAAGATATTAATGGTGGCTCGAATAATATTTTGCCCGCTTCGGGACTATCACGCATTGGGTATAAAGTATTGGGTATGCGAAGCTGCCAGGTTGTTGTTCGATTCTTTAATAAATAATAAAGTAGGCACTTTTACCCCACAGAGAGAAGCAGTATACGAGCATAGCCAATATATGCGATGTTCAACATAAATTGAAATCATTTTAGGTTTCGTGCTGTGAATGAAGAAACAGTGTTTGAGATTTTATTTTAAATCTAAAAATCAAATTGTATTATTATAATAAATATAATTAAAAATAATGCACAGTAATATAAGATAACAATTTATGTGCGGTTAAATGGCGGACACAGGCAATCTCTTACAATGTCTCTCTGGGAAAATAAGTATATTTTTATTGTTAAAAGTTAAACGTTTTTTGGTATGCATTATAAATTAATTACTATTTTAACACCGATCCATATTTAAATATATAATTTATATATTATATATATATATATATATATTTAAAATACATAAAAACATAGCACTATCCGCAGCCATTTGTGCCAAGGAAGCAACATTGGCACTACAAGCGCAGCGTTTAATACGAGTATATTATTTTTGCTACACGGAAGGTAAGGTGATTAGTCTTATGCTTTAAGTACTAGACCAAGGACAGTAAAATATTGCAATTTTAAAACACCATTAAAACAAATATTTCACGTCAACCCTGCCAGGAGTTGAACCCGGGACCTCGGGAATGTCAAGAGAAACATCTCTGTTCTCTTCCGTAATCTCTTCTCCTTTCCTCTTAATTTGTTTTTCCATCGAGTGATAGTATTGAATTAATATGTTTTGCTTGAATCATACAAGTTTATAAGGAGGCCTCGTGGTGTAATGGTCAGCGCGTTTGCCTACCATGTTAGAGGTCTCGGGATCGATTCCCGACTTCATTCATATGAAATATTTATTTAAAAAAGGGTGTTTCCATACTAGAATATTTTATAGTCGCTGGACTGGTACCTGAAGCGTAAGACAGATCATTTTACCTTCATGTAACAAAGATGTTAAAGATGCGCTGCGATTGATGTACTAATACAGTGCCCTATGCACCATTAGTTGCGGAAAAGGGAATGATGATGATGACGATATAATAAAAATCTTTATTTTATTGGTTGGTTAGAAAAAAAAGCCATTTGGCAATAAGCCCGCGAGTGTACAATTTACATTATGTACATAAAATTCGGTCTCTTAAGAGCCTTAACCACGCTTGCTTACTTTACAAGGCATCGGGTTCTCGACGTCCTGGACGTCCACTGCTGACTGTTCGTCGGCAGTTTATGTCAGAACTTCGGGACGAGAACCTGACTTGGGAGGACGCAAAGGAGTCGGATGGAGGCTCGTTGAGGTTACCATATGGTTCAACTAGGCAGTAGATATGAAATGATGATGATGACAAAAAGTTAAATAAATAAAAATATGAGATATTCTAAACACTCGCGGCCGTAGAAAACACCCTTGTCTCGCGTATTTTGTATGCATCAACCTGGACTCAAGCTATCAAATAATTTATTATTATCAACGATAGGATAAATTATTCATTAATTCATTCAGAATCATCATTTACTATGTATAGTAAGCAACCACGGTTATTATAAATTCTGCAGTCATAAGAAGAAAGGACGCATCTAACATTTTTTTTTAAAATGAGTTTAATACATATTCGGAATCAAAAGAAAAATACGCATCTACTAGTACTTAAATTTTCGTCCTAAAATAACCACAACCCTATAATTTTCACTAATAAATGAGACTTAACTGCAAAAAGTCTTAAAGATTACTAAATATAAAAAGCTGTTCTGACTCATATAATTATAAAAGACTGATTAAAATACTTGATTTTGTAAAAGATAGGTAATTGACTTTTTTTTTTTTCTATTTCGTTTTTAAAAACATCTAAAATGAATGTACCTACTCGTATTCAATTAAATTTAAGATGGGCGCTTCTGCTGGTAATTTAGATGTTAATTGATTAAAGGTCGGCGTTACTAGTTTGGAAAGCATTAAATGGCCAGTAACGTCTATTTTACTTAGTCAAGTCAAATCTATTGGCATATTAACTTTCAGAAAAAAAAACGTTTACTTAATTACTAAATAAAAATGGCGTTTCTATCCAGAAACGTCTTTTCATTGCAATATAACATATTTTTTTGTATTTATTTACTAAAAATAAAAATAAAAAGTTAACTTATAAATATATAACGAAAAATGTATTAATATTAATATATACAAATATATTCCGCTAGAACAAATCATAACGCATACTCTCTCATAATAATATATTTAATTTTTGAAGTATTTTTCACACGAAGAAGTTACAAAATTACAAAGTTACAAAATGTTTATTTTCTCCGTTTTTTGTTTATATAGTTTTTTTTTATTATGACGGCAGAATTGTAGTAGACAGCTATTAATTAAATAATATTAGTGATAGAAATTAAATATTTTTTAAGTTATAGGTAAAAAACGCTGATTTTGTTGGCTAATTGCCTTTTTTAACTGCATAAAAATAAACCATTGACCTATTGTACGATATATTTATGTCACGTGTTTTAAGTATTCCATAAAAAAACATAGGTTTCTTCAACTTTTCCGGAGTGTTTTTCTATTTGAAGGATCGTTGGGTTTTGAATAACATTCACTTAAATATCTACCTGTGGTTCTTACTCTATACCATCAATCTTCTAAAGATACATATTTCATCCTTCTTCTGTCAGATTCACGCTACACCTCCATACTTTTCTTTTCAATATCTCTTTCATAAGACGTGTACACTATTCACCTTCTCTCTTTAAAGGAAAAAATCTAGCTTTAAATGAAAACAAAAATGGGATTCATTGAAAGGTACGTACGATTTTCCATAAAATGTAACATTTTATGTGTAAGATAATTTACTAGCAGAAAACTTTGTTTTTTATTTTACGTGTCTCACAAATATATTTGTTAAATAAATGGTCATTTTGATGTGAAACTGGGTGAAACTTTTTATATTTAAATACAGTATTTTGATTTTGTATGCAACTAGAATGACATTCAGCTACTTAGCGAAATTCAAGCTAATCATTTCATCAATGGTAGATCTACAGATACGCACAATGGCCAATCCCAAAAAATAATACCAATTAATTTAAACAATGTTTTGGAGTATGTACATATGTTTGCAGACATACTGAATTTACTCTTAATGATAAACCAGCTAATAACAGGTCATAAGCCTTGTAAATGCTAGACTTCCATATTCCCTTATTTAAAATATTTTTTATCTCGGTTTCAACAAATATAGGTATTATTAACACTCAAGGGAGGAAATACAGCCACTCTGCAAACATTTGTACATACTTAAAACATTGTTCGATTAACTTACTGTAAAGTAGAAGTATAAAAATTGGAAAATTGTTTTCAGGCGTTGCTTAGTAGGTGAATCGGTTCAGTCGGATGAATCTCACTCATATGATAAAGGTTTAAGCTCCTTTACTTCACAAAAGTCAACAAATGGAAGAGTTGAGGAAATTTGGTTGTTTAAACATGGGCAGAATGGTGAATGTTACACAAAGTGTAAAATAACAGTGACAGGTCGAAAGCCCTGAAAATGTCTAAACTTTCCTATTGCCTTACTAAAAGTGTATTCCCGCTCTGTTGAAACAAATTAAGATATAAATTTATGATCAGTTTCTTGAACTACACATAACTGTCATAATAGGGAAATATTACGTTTTTAAAATAAAAATTAAGTAATTGAGGTATATGAAATACGATCCAGTAACAAAAAAAATTGCTGCTCATTAGAAGCATAAAAAATATTTTTAAATTTGTAATTTCCATTGGCCACGACCCTAATACGTCACGATTTTTGTTTATTTGTTCCTGATTATTCAAATTTGTGTAAGACATTGTCACGAATCTTGATGTCACAACTATCAAGGCCCAATATGTCTCGTTTTTCTAGTGACGTATTAAAAAAAATCTTTAAATTTTTGTGTATGAAAACATTACTCCACAATATCAATTTTTAATATTGAAAATACAATTAATTATTCTAAATTCATTTCACATATTTTTATCGGTATTCGTAGTGTATGATATTTCCCTATTATATAAATAATAAATAATACCAGCACCATAACATAGCATTTTGTGCATATTTTCCTAAATAAACTAAACATATATGATAATCACTGAACATATTAGAAAAAAGATAAATAAAAAATCAAAACCGGAGCATGTCAAGTAATCGCGGTCGATTCTTTTCTTCATAATAAATAGTAAAAATAACATGTTTTAATAAATTTGAAAATGGAATACAGCTCGTGGAGCACTGAAAATAGGTATTGAAAAAATTTTTTTTTTTTAATATCAACAAACCACGACGCTCATCATTAAGCATAACGATGATGAAGAAGACAATAAAGAAAGATGATTATTGTTCTGGAAGTTTTTGACTGCATGTTTCCCTGGACTAGCATCTAATGCACGAGCCAGATAATCCTGTGTACATTCATGAAATAAAATGATCGAAGTACGCTTCAATTGTTGGATTAAAAAAATATTTTTCACACCATTAGATACAGATAAAAAAATAGTGATGTTGAATGTCATTATTTTTATTTCTTTTAGTAATAAAATTTACAAATCATATGGAAAAACACATTCTGTTTGTGTTTTTAGAATTTAAAATAATTGTTAAAATTCACATCGTCAAATCTTCAAATAATAATATAAAAAGGCGTTTTTTTTTTTCATAAAACAGCGCAGAGCTCACAATGAAATTTAACCTAAAAGGGTAAGGAATATAAAAAAATATTTTTTACACTTTTAAAAAATATTTTATTTAAAATATTATCTTATTTTAACATGCAAGGCTAAGTAGGTGCGAAGGTTTTCACGGTCACTGTGGTCAATATGTTCCTTTTTTGTGTGATACCGTGTGTGTTGGATTTGTTCCGACGTTTTGGCTACCACTGCAGGCTTTATTCGGATTACAAGTTTATGTACAGCCCAAGTTGATAAATGACCGGTGAGATGTGACTTAATCAAGTAACAATAACATTCTGCAGATCGTCATTTTTTTAAACTCAAATCACAAATACTTAGAATAACTCGTACATACTACAGACGTTTCAATATTTTTTTTTGATTTTTCATCGATATGATAGGCGGATAGTCACATAAGATTTTGTGGTTTTGATCGCATGGCCCATTAAAATATTACATATGTTTCAGAAAATTTACGTTACGCAACTTATTTTGTAAAATCATAACTACTTCTATCACTACTAATATCATCACGCCATATCCACGTAGGCGTAGGCAGAGAGAATAGACCGCCACATTAGTTTTTCCTGAGACATATTCCTAGCTTCTTCCAAGTCCATGCATTTTATCATACATGTTCTTCAACTGTGTCCACTTTTGACCGAACCAGACTTGAGATTTAGGTTTATCTGATCATGCCATGCCTTTTTCCGCCATTCATTCGTTCTACATGACCAAATCATCTTATTGACCCATTTTTAATCTTATCAATTATACCTCTCTCAGATTTGTACTCTCAAGTCTAACGTCGATTAAAATATTTTCATTTACAATAACTGTGGATAGTGCACCGTTCATTATATTACCCTCTATTCACTCTAAAAGAAAAGTATTTTAATTTATTATTTACTAACAAAATATGTTTTAAACTCGTATGTATAAGAAATCAGAAAATTTATTTTTAACTCATACAAGACAAGTTTTGAAAAAACGTTTTCTATCCGCCATATTTTTATAGCAACATAAAAACTATAATTATTGAATAAAATATTTTTAATTCTGATTTTTGACGTAGATTTGACTTCATTCATTTTAATAAAAGGTCATTTGAAAATTTGAGGACGCTCAAAGATGCAAAATACGTCGAGTATGCAGTGTATACACTCAACACCTCCGCATTTAACCAGAGTTCAATATAAAACAGGTTCCAAGTTATCGGATATACTGCAAAATGAATAAAATACAGGAATGAATGAACTGATCGCGTGGGAGGACGAGTTTTAGTGCAACTGGCGAACTAAGACTTGTTTTACGATAAGTTGAACGAGTACTTTCTATACAAAATTTACAAGTCCAATGCGTGTTTATTGAAAATGCATCTAATAACAGGTCCTAGATAGAAAAATGCTATGCATGTAGCGCTTATTTGATATTTGAGCTAGAAATTATCTTACATATTTTTTCTATTCACGATCGTCGAAATAAATCCGATCTTTGAGTCCGATTTAAAATCCTCAATTCACTCTTCAATGCGCCTTAACTACTGAGCTCTTTATTAAATTTACAAATTAAATACCCCAATAAGAGACCTACAAAATACACTGAAAACCATGAACGAAATATGTATTCTATTCCGCTATGGTCAGAAATCTTACGTTTGTCAACAAATACCCCAGTCTAAATTTATTTGATAACAAGTTGTCTCTTTTAATGAGATAACTGAATCAAATTCAACTAACACCATCTTTCTCTGGTTTCCATTCGCACCAAGTCTACTGTATAAAATTGTCTTTTTTAAAATAAAATGTTCAATGTCTATTTTCTATATATTCCTTAAAGTGCCCACTGGGCGCGCGTATAAATATATTCAATCAAATAAAAATTATTTGTAAAGCACAAAACTTCAAATCGTTATTTATTACTTATAACGTAGCATATCACCTATAAATAAAATAAGGTAAGTGAACTGTGTAAGGCTGAGATATGCATAATCGACAAAATCAAGAAAGGGGTGCTGCGTTGGTTTGGACATGTAGAGCAAATGGACAACGAAAGAACGGCTAAAAGGATCTACGATGCGAATGTTATGGACGCAAAACGAGGAAGGCCGAGAACTACATGGCACGATATAGTCCATCAAATACTTAAAGATGGACATGTCAAAAGTAGGAATAATCGGCGTGCCTGCATGAAAAGATGTATGAATGTAGAGGAAGCGAGGTCTGTATGCAAAGATAGAGTGATATGGCGTTGCATTATTTCCGCCTACTCCCACGGGGAAACGGGGTGATGGTTTGTTTGTTTGTTTGTTTGTTTGTTTGTTTGTTTGTTTGTAATAAAATAATTTATATTTTGTAACTTAATGGTCTAAACGAGTCCGCAAAAAAATAAAACAATACTTTATTTAAAAATAAGGAAATCAGTGATACGGGAAATAGGATTTAAAAATGTTTTCTTACGCGCAGTAAAAATTAGAGCATTTTATTGTTCGGCGAAGTTTCTCGAAAATGTATGAAAAGATGACGAAAAATTATCTACCTAGTAAACTACATCACAAATCTTGCTAATTATTGCTAATCAACCAATCAACTACAGCGTTGGATAGATTTCCGGTTTCCGGGAAGCCAACTCACCAGTCAGGACAACTCACTGAAGAAAACTGGCGACCTTACGTGTTAAGTAATTTCAAAATTACCAAACTCTAAAAAATCATAGCGATGATAATACGAAACGAAAAAACGAAATTAAAAAACTTATTGGCTTAGTTTGATAAGTTTGATTAGTTTCTTTTAATAAATAAAAAAAACACTAAACTTCTTCATTACAGACGATGAACGCGAGCTCTGATGTACGCATATATTCCCGTAGGCAGTCAAAAGAGCATAAAAATCCAGTTCAATACAATATTGTATAAGATATAGTCCTAATCCCATGTGATCGCAAAATATACTACTTTTACCATTTGCGCATTAAAGGGTCAAAATATGAATTATTTGTCACAGTTTATGTTTAATTGCGTACGAAAACAATAAAGAATTAATAATTAAATAAGTTTAATTTTCCCCGGGTGGGGAGAAAAGTAGCGCGGGGAAGAAGTGCACCTGGTGTATTTCGGATTATAAACCGCGTGGATCCTTTTTATGGACACTGCAACATGCTAAAGAGCCCTTGTTTTTGTTTGGCGGCCATTCATTACTCCTAGCTTTTTTCGGATCGCGAAAAATTTCGGATTGATTCCAATTCCCATCACGTAAGTTTAATCAAATCCCTTATTCAAGCAAGAACTAGGTACTTTGAATACTTCAACTTAACACAGATGTTTTTTTCAATGTTTAAACTCATAGTTCCTCTTGAGATGAAATGTGGCATTCGGCACTTTTCTCCCCGCGCCTAAATTCCTGTTTTGAATATTATTTTTATTGTTTAGCATTCCACGTACATGCCAGAGGAAGACCGAGCTTGGCACTACTACTTTAGATATAATAAAACGTGCTGCGAATTTATGTGTAGTACAACCTCATCAAATCATCAGTTTTTTCCCGTGAATGTGAAACCCCCACCTGAAGCTGGTCAAATGTCAACTAGAGGAAGAAAGTGTCGTTATACTGCTATTTTAACCAATATTTCTGAAAAATAAGAAAATCCTGTAACAGTCGAGAGTTAAAGAATAAAGGATCAAAGCAGTCAAAGAATAAAGGATCTAGGAACCAGAAAGATAAAAATCCTTCAGGAAAGAAAGCTTTCCTCTAGCAACGAGGATGTAGAATATTTTGGCACATCATGATAAGCTTTATTACGAGAGTTTTTTGGGAGAAAAATGGGTACATGTAAACAATCAATAATCTTACAAAAATGCATTACAAGGGAATCTTCTACTTATGTTTGTCAAAATTACATGTAATTTTATTTTACAAATAAATTATTATTTTGCAATTTGTAATGCTGCTATTATTTTTATATTGACGTGCTATTTTGGGATGAAAGCTTAATTACAAAAATATCAGAACGCGGAAAATATATTACTGAACCTATTACGAACCTACATAGAAATTTAACGAGTATTTCTTGTTTATTCACAAAAGACTACAGGGTCTTTTTTCTGAATTTATTCATCGAAATTCATCTTTATTTTGAATACTATAAAGAGAAAAAACATGTTTTTTTCATGTGAAAATACAAATTATTTAGAAAGTACTATTGATGTTTAAAGGATTAACTTTGTTGTCAATCATTTCAATAAATGTTGTTAAAATTTTTAATGTGACCACATTCGATTTTTCTGTCTCCTGATTTCGATACGATAGCTATGTAATGACTAAACTATTATATTTTTTTTAAAAACATTTGATCTTGTGTGTGCAATAGGTGTAAAAAAGAGGGAGGGGAGGAAAGAAAGAGTATGCATTTACTCGGTAAAGGGTAACCTTTACAATGAAACATCGTATAACGGTCTACATTAAAAGGTAAGTGATTACATACATTTAGTTTAATGTTTGTCTAAAATTTAAAACATTAAATATTCACAATACTCCTTAGTTAATTTACCAAGTTATGAATTCAAACGTAAGCATAACACAAGTAAAAATATTTTCATTACTCGTATCATATCAACAAGTTTACTTTTCTTATCTAAATTGCCATTACGCCTTAGATGAGCGCCTTTGTAATGCAAATTTGTACCAAAATAATTACCTTCGAAGCACAAATTTTCCTAAAAATTTATATCCCTTTTTATATTTTAATATGCCATAAATTTAACGGTCGTATAAGGAAAATTTGTTATTTTACTAAAGCCTTTGATTTTGCAAACATGTAACAAGTATTTACAGTAATTACAATAATTTTAATTAATTTTTCAAAAGTGTATTTACATTATTAATATTCAAAACATTAACTTTGTGGCCTATATTAAATCAACTACTCCACAAGTGTATAGCTTATGTTAGGTTTTTGTTATTTTCATTGTGCGTTTTGAAATATAAATCATATGAATGTACATAAATACGTAGTGTTTAAATCTGCCTGAATATTATGTTAAATATTTCCGTTTATTAAGTTTGTCTTCTTTGTTTATTCTCAAATGTAAAAAAAAAACAAAAAAGTATATTGATAAGTAAGTGTCCTCGGCATGGGTAATCCCAGTAATGTTACATTATTTTTATTATTAACTATAGTTTGTAAGAAAAAAATATAAATTTATAAATTAAATAAATAATACCTGCTTTTCATACTAAAAAAATATATTGAAAAATTACTGATTAATAAAAATAAAAGTATTATATTTGACAACTCGGGGGTTTTAATGCAATACGTGTCAACCAATATTTGAATTTCGTATCTTTAATGTATGCATAAAAAACACATGATATATTTCAATAATAATAATTTTTCAGAGTTTGCTAATCATCTTATCAATTCGAATCACGATTTTAATAAGAAAACAGGAATTTAAATTTTACAATCAAGTACTTACTAAAAAGAATATAAATGAAATGACATTGATATAATATCAATATTTAAAGCATTAACTTTGTGGTTATCATTATATTTGTATATAACCACTTAATGAACTTTTCTATATCTACCAGTTTCGAGACAAACCCGTTTTTTCGTCAGGACACCAATTAAACCAACATGCAAAGCCCACTATACACCTTCACCATAGCTGTTTTAACCACTAGTTTTAATTATTACCTTTTCTTTCTTTTTTAAGAAAAAAAAATATTACCGTTCTCATTTTATACCCAAATATTTCATTTTGAGGGCCATTTTCAACTAGTTGTAAATAACTCACAATTAGAAAATGGAAATCAAGTTAGGGTAGAGTGGGATTCGAACCACGGACCTTTGAGCCGCGAGTCCGAGACACTAGCCACGAGACCACAACTATGGATGTAAAATTACGTAATTTTATCAAAAGACGCGGTAAAATACCGTAATTTACGGTATTTTTCGGTAAGAAACGAATTTGACGTACTAATTTTTATTTTTCAAAGAAATTACAAATACGAGTAGTTTTTTTTAGGACACTTTACATGATTGCAAAAACCAGGTTTGCAAAATCCATCGGGTGGTTGTCGAGATTTATTATAAGTATGGGACCTTAAAGGTCATTCGGTATGTACTTTATTCACCTTTTTTTATAAAAAAGGTTATATGTTTAGAAACTTAACAGGATCGGTGGAAATAGGATCCTTAAGTTTGTGACCTTGAACAACCATCACTCATGCCGCGATTTTGAAAAAACGATGCTTAAATCAGTTTTTTTAAGCACATTACGTTCCTGTAGATTTTATAGAAAAAAAATATACAAAAGTCCCAGACAATAAAACTTACTTAAAATTCATAAAAAAAAATTTTTCTTTGGAGCAATATTTCCAAGATACACCAGTGAACTGTATTTTCGTGTAAACAACAAAAAAAAATTAATGGCACTATAACTTTTCCTATTCTTTTAAGAATATTTCTTTATTGCCGATTATTCCTTTTTCATAAAATTGCTTTGACTCCTATCAGATTTATTTTTTCTTCTAATTTGATTTTAATTGATGTGCTTGTCAAAATTTTTGAATGTTTTGTTTATGTTGCTTTGGTTTTTGTAAGTTATCATTGGTGTCTGGGATATTTGTTATTTCTATCAAAGAAGTAAACATATTTATATCAAGCAAATAATTTTTTGAATCTGGTTTTTTAATGCAGTATTTCAATGACGCTTTTAATCGTCCATTTTTTACATAAAACTTGTTCTGCAGCACTTTTGAGTTCCTTCAGAGAATATACCCTTTAGTCTTCTTAATGTATTTACATGGCACCTGAAAAAAAAATTTTGGCAGTTACTTAATTATACTGGGGACAATAGCGAACGATCGCTCTTGCTCCGGAAAAAAAATCGGCATTACCTCAGACCATCGAATATTCCAGAAAAAAAAATTTTTAAATGAACACTGTAAACTTAAAGGAAGTGAAAGTTCCTTCTATTAAATTGAAGAACACTTTTCTAAATAAGTAACAGAAATACCATAACCTAAACAGGTGATAAATATGGCATCATTTTAAAAGAAAACAAACAACGGTTCTTACAATGAACGGCGTGCGTAACATCCGAGAAGAATGAATGAAGAGAAAAGCGGCTTTCATATGGAGTGGTTTGTGTGGAAGTGGCGGTATTGGAACCTTCTAGAACACCATCGTTCACCATAAATATATAATATAAGCTGGAATAACCAGCAGTTCACCATTATTCTACTCCCCCCTACCTATGGCCGAAAATGGCCGAATGTATGTCTGAACTTCAAGACTCAAATTTAGACACAGAGACCTGGAGGCTTTTGTGGACAACATGTGCATCAACTAATAACAAACTTGGAATGAAAATAATTTTGTTTTTTTTCCATCTATAATTCAGCTAGAACTTGATTTTAAAATAAAACATTCATTTATAAAAAGATTGGCGATGTAGATATTTGTCTAAGTACTCAAATCAATGATTTGCTGTCGCACACATCTAGACAAATAAGAACTAGTAAATTTACATACGAGTATTTATTGTGAAGAAAATATTTTTTTAAATATGTAAATGCTTTCAACACATGACAGTATAATTTAAATGCCTGCAATAGGGTGAAAGCTAAGGCTTCTATTCGAGACCTGAGACCCTTGGCATCTCGAGTCTCGAGACATTTTAAGTATCGAGATGCTAGTCTCAACATTTTAAGACCAGCAGTGCGACTCTGAACGCTATATATTACTTCTCTACCCTATTTAGAGCGTTCAGTATCGCACTTCAGGTATTAAAAGAAGAGTTTTTCATAGATGAAGATGGTTCTTGCTGG
This sequence comes from Micrasema longulum, assembly GCF_059751315.1. Lineage (NCBI taxonomy): Eukaryota > Metazoa > Arthropoda > Insecta > Trichoptera > Brachycentridae > Micrasema > Micrasema longulum. Next base: position 381,332 of record NW_028279034.1, read on the forward strand.
ATAATATCATTTCGATACAGGTAGTATTTTGATTCTGTTCGAGTAAATGAGATATTTTCTGCGGGCGTTCATCTTTGCTTACTAACTTTGTTTACTCGTTAAAAGTGAATCTTGTTCATTTAATAAAAGGAATCGTTAAATAATAAAAAAAAATGTTTTACTTTAGAAAAATTGTCGGCCTCGTTGTGTAATGGTCAGCGCGTTAGCCTGCCATGCAAGAGGATTCGGATTCGATTCCCGACATGGTTGATGTGAAATATTTATTTAAAAGGGTGTTTCCACACTAAAATATTTCATAGTCCCTGGACTTGTACCTGAAGCGTAAGGCTGATCATCTTACCTTCATGTAACAAAAATGATCAAGATGCGCTGCATTTGGTGTACCAATTCAGTGCCCTATGCACCATTAGGTGCGGAAAAGGAACGATGATGATCCTTTTCCGTTGACAGTAAGGTGTCGGACATTGCGGTGTGGTATTCGAACTTTCTGTATTTTTTAAATTGTTTGCAAATAAATTATAATACTGTTTGCATTAAGTTAACTGCAAATACTTTTGCATATTATATTTTTAGAACTCTGCAGATTTAATTTGATACATTATTTATTTATTTATTTGACACTTTATATACATATACAATAAATATACATATAAGGGCGGGCATATTGCCTTAAGGCAATTTCTTCCTACCTACCCAAACCGTTCAGTTTGAGAAAATTATAAATACATGGACATATTGAATCTTACAATTTTATACGAAAATTAAAAGCAATTATTAACAAAAATAAATATAATAAAAGAATAAAAAAAATAACACTATACTGTGAAGAGAGGAGAGGGGCTGGGAAGGAAAGAAAAAGGATAAAGGAACAATTTAAATATTTAGATAGTGACATTTCAATCTTGACTTAAATGTAAATAATGAAAGGGCGTGTCTAACATTAGAGGGTAGATTATTCCACAATCAAGCGGCTACTAGTGTGAAAGAGGAGGCAAAAAAATTAGAGCGATGACAGGGTATTAAAAGGGTTCTCTCGTTACTAGAACGAAGAGATAGTCCGTGTTGTAAAAGAGTTCATACATTCTCATACGCTGACGCGCAAAAATCGCAAAAATTGAGAATGACCCCTATGGTGTGATTTATTTTCTACATTTACTATTTTTTTATACAAATAGGGAAAGATTACGTACTACAAATACTGACAAAAATATATTTAATAGATTTAGAATAATAAATTGTATATTCATAAAAAATGTGTCACTATAAAAACGCAACGCAACGCTCATTGATAGTTGTGAGGTCAAAATTCGTGACGATGTTCTATAAAAATCGAATGGTTTGAAAAAAAGTTTAAAATGAACATGAATCGTGATGTTTTAGGGGCGTGGTCAATGCAATGACCATTTTTGCGAGAATTCAAAATTGCAATTTTTTTTAATGCTACTAATAGGGAGCAAATATTTTTTTACCGGAGAGTATTTCATAGATCCTTGTTATTTTTTTTTTTAAACCGTGATATTTCCTTATTGTGATTAGTATCGAATAGTCTCAAAGTCTTGAAAAGTCCTTGTATTTCTTGTTTCAGTCTCAAATTTGTGTCGAAATGGGAAACCCTAGTGAAAACGCTTGTCGGTCTAATAAATTAGTAAAAGTGATAAGTATTGTTAATCAAAAACTTATATTAAAATACAAGTGATAATAATATAATTATCATCTTTTCGTTTTTTTGGAGTATTTATTAATTCATCTTTACTTCAAGCACCATTCTCCAAAAATTAAGATAAATTCACAATTATGAATGTACTTAAGCGAAGACAATAACAAATTATTTCAGATACAAAGCGAGACTTAAGACGGTGTTTAAATTTGGCTAATTATTCACAGACTCTTTATGCTATAATGAATTTCGGGAAAATCCTTCGAGATTCGGCAGCACGAACTATTGGGAACGCTTCTACGATCCGTTGAGTTATATTCCAGTTCTACACAATTTGAATTGCTGGCGTTTCATTTCAATTGACAAATGGATTTTAATATATTTTAGCCTCGGATCAAATTGCTTTTTCGTACTGAATTACTTAGCCACATTGAAAGATTGCAGCGAAAAAGCTGGATTACGTCTGCGAGTGTATTTTATTAAGTCAATTATACACAAAGTCGTTTTGGATGCTGGCGTTTTCCCAGAAATAGAAATTTACATAAAAAATAAAACATTGTTTAGTTTAAATACTTTGAAATATTGGTTCAGGTAGAAGCAGAAAGTCGCAAATTTGGGTTGGAAATAAGCAGAACTAAAACAAAACTCATGATTGTTGACAATGCCAATATGCTACAACCATCAACTAAATTCCACGACCTTGAAAAAGTTTAAGATTTTGTTTATTTAGGCTCATCCATCTCTGCGGGCGGTGCATGCCTTTTAAACATTAAACACGTATCCTAATAGTAAAAAATGCCATGACTCGACTGACAAAAATTTGACAAGATTGGGACATCTCAAAAAAAAACAAAAATATTATAGTGCGTACGCTTGTGTTCCCAATATTCTTGTATGGCGCAGAAACGTGGACAATTAAAACACGTGAGCAGGAAATAATAGATGCCTTCGAGATGTGGTGTTGACGTCGACTGCTGAGAATACCATTGACAGCCAGAAGAACAAATGTCTCTATACTGGAAGAACTCAACATAAAAGTTCGCCTATCGGCTATATGCTGCCAACGGATGCTGCAGTTCTTCGGTCACATAGATAGACGTGACCCAGAAAATCACAGGCAATCTAGAGAAAACAATAATCACAGGCAGTGTACCAGGACGAAGAAGCAGAGGAAGAGCTTTAGCTCGATGGATCGACCAAGGGAAAACAACCTCACGGGCGACTCTATATGGAGCTATGGAGAGGGCGCAGAGTCGTGAAGAGTGGAGACGCTTTGTCAATGGAATGGCTGGTTAGAGTTCCAATGATCACAACCCTCAGAACTGAGGAAGGACAGGAAAGAAGAAGTTTTATTTTGAATAACAATAATGTATCTTCATTCGATTTCCCCTTTCAGTACTTTTACTTGAAAGCAGCCACGAGTCTTCAATTGTATTCTTCATCTGCGAGACAGAGATAAATTCATTATTCCATAATGGTTTGATTTCTGAAAACTATATATTTCATTGTTCGTGGACTGGCACCTGATTGATCACCTTATCTTTATGTAAGAGATGATTGGACCATGTTGCATTTGGTTTACCAGTGTAGTCCTCTATTCAGCACTGGGTGTGGAAAGAGCGAAGATGATGATGGTTATTGTGCAGATATTTCTCATACAAAGTTGTGTTTTTACCAAAAGCATTTATCAGCATCATTAGCATCATGTTTATGTTGGTCAAATTGTGAAAACAATTAAGAACATGTTTTTTTTTAATACTGTAAGCGGATTTTTTTTTGTAATATTTGAAGCCATAGAATTAAGAATATTTCAGAAGAAACACAAATATAAAATAATTTTATTTAAAAAAAAAGAAATTTTTCCATTTCTCTAAAATTTTATTGTACACTTGGAAACATTGATTGACACAACATAGTAGATAAGTAAAGGGTCATTTAATAAGAGTAATTTAATTAATGTAAATTGAACATTTTATTTTACATAAAACGGATATTTTTATGTCATATTTAGTAAAATTTCATGTTTTAAATATAATGTCGGTGAAATGTCAACCAGGGCATTGTGTAATTCGAGATGTCCAATTTTCATTAGTTCTCTCATTAGATGAGCAAAGTAGCGCAAAAAATTGACTAACCTGGCAACATAATGTTGTGTGGCAACACTATAGACGTCACACGCGACGTCGCGCGCGATACTTTCTCTAATTGCCGCAATGTTTTCAATCGATCAATCCTTACAAGAACCACCTACTTTTAAATTCTGTACGAAGACAACAGTTTCAAATTTACTTATTAACTTGTCCACAGGAGCTCGAGATGGTGCATAATGGTGACTGAAAAAATTGCGATATTTTCGAATCGTCTCATTAAAATTCTCACCATTTCGATAGTAAGTTTTCATAAGTTTTCTATGCGTTGCTCGACTAAAAAACACTGCATGGCTAAATCTCAAACTCTGTTGGTGACAACTGCAAACTATCCGCGTTCCATAGTTGACACAAGGAAAATTATTCGAAATTCAAACTTCCAGTAGGTTTTGAGACATTTAATATTTGCTGGCCATAATTCCTTATTGAATAAGTTTATGGTGTCATTAATCAATATTTAAATATATTATTTGCTATTTTTTAAATCATTATAAGTAGTTTGACATGTCACCCACGTTAGCAAATGACTATTTTTAATTCGGCATTACCGTTTTTGGATGACTTATAGGAATTCGTTCAATGTCTGGTGTTCATAAATGGAACAGTTATATAAAATAAAGTAAATAATACGTCAACGTTTATAAATTGAATCATTTTATTGCAACAAATTGTGTGTCTTAGTGATCTTATTTTAAAATGGCCCCAGTAAAAAAAAATCTTTTTAATATTCTTCAGGAATAACACACTACAATAGAGATGGAGAATATCGAGAAAAATAATATGGAAATACGGGCGTTTTTTTTTTCACATATTTCTCAAAAATGCTGTAAATCTGTATTGAAATAACTGTTTGTCAATATCTTGTATTTCCATTATTTTATCAAAAAAAAAATCTGATTAATGTGCTCAATGAGGAATTTCAGTACTACGGAAAATATAAAATATGTTTCGTTACTCGCGGTAAAAAATAAAGCATTTGATTGTACACCGAAGTTTCTCTCAAATGTTTTAAAAAAGTGGACTACTTTAAATGACGACACAAGTTTTACTAATTCAAGCAATTATAGAAAGTTCTGGTAGATTTCCAGTTTCAGGGTAGCCAACCCATCAATCGAGAAAACTCACCAAAGAGAGCTAGTAACGTCGCGCGTGGAGTAATAAAAAATTTCAACACTTTCAAAAATCGTAGTGATGACAATACGATACATAAACAAAAAATTAATATTAAATCAGTCTTTCAAAAAAAAAAAGCACTGAACGTCCTCATTTTGCTCAAGATAATTGGCAAATTTAGCAATACCATTTTTGGCTGAAAAAATGTGCGGGGGCAACATGTTCACGTCGAACAAATCGTTATTGGCACATCCTATTTGTGCGTGTTCACACGAGGACAATGCGGCCACGTGCGGTGATGGGGGTAATCATTGTTCCGCGGATATAGCCTTCCCACCTATCTCGGTGGCAATGTCTCTGAACAATTTTCTGTCCTACAAAATGCTCTTTACGGCTAAACTCGGCTTGGAAAATATTACGATTTAATCGTTTTTAGGTTAAGACATGAAAATCACTCTGAACAATCCAATTAAGGTTACGTTGACAATATTTGCAACCGAATATCATTTATTTTTTATTTCAGTCTGCATTACTTTACGGGTTTTTTAACCCATTTCGTAATGCAGACTGAAAATGAGTCCTATAGAATAAAAAACAGTAATCTGACGATTTTATGCTAATCGAGTTATAGGTGGGGCAACATTGCACTAGTTAATTAGTTTTTATTTAGTGACATCCTATTAAAAACATTTGCAACGGAAAATCAGATTTTAAAAACCTTAATATTATCAAATGCAGCAATCTGCGAACGTGCTTCGTGTTAATTTTTTTTTGTATTTTATTCAAAAGTAAAAATATGAGTATTTTAATTTTTTAAACTGTATAAATAACTAAATAAAAGTAGTACAAAAATAAGTAATAAATATTTAAAGTAGATTATAACAAAAAATTGATGTGAATTTACACAACCCTATTAAATTTGAACTCAATAATAATCAAAAACAGCAATCTTTGAACATGACAAAAAAACAAAAACAGCAATCCAACATTCGGTAAGAATCATATTCAGTAAAGTTTGAAATACAGAATCAATAACAGCAATCTGAAAAAATGTATAATTTATTATTGTTTTAATTAAAACTGAATCTATTCGAGGATGAATAAAACATATTTAGAAATCTCTAATTAAAGTTATTCAATACACATGCAATAATTTTACTAACTGATTAAAGCATAAAACAATTTTTCTTGTTTATCGAAAATAAGTAAAAAGTCAGATTGCTGGTTTTGATTTTATACAACTTAAATATAAGGTAGAAATTAATCAATTGAAAGCAGATAGCTGTTTAACTACTGATTGTACATAAAAATAGGTCCATATCATTATTATTATCATCGTTATCTTCATTTCGCTATCATTTACTACAACTTGATTAATAGAGGTCGCTGAAATTATTTCGATTTAAGTAGATAGTCGAGTGTAACCTAATTTCACCTACGACTTTTATACCTAATACCTTCTATTTACTTAGTGAAATCTGTTTTTTCCGACGTAAGGTTTTAGTTGGGTTGTAATCTTTGGGTTTTATTGGGCACTGTGTTGCTACCTGGGTGATGGGTTTAAGCCACACTATTACAGTGGGACATTTAGAAAGGATAGAGAAGGGATTTAAAGGTCGAGATGGAGTATACAATCACTACCAGACCTGAAGCAAATGGGCGCTGAGAACCCAAATATTCCTCTTTATTTACCATTGGAGACTATAACCCTAGACTAAAAATCAAGGTGTTATAGCGTAGAATTGAAATCGCATGAATTATTGAAACGACGCGTCGTGTTCAAGCAAATAATGAAACATTTCATTTTTGGAAATCACAAATAAATTATGACCTTTAAATAATTAACACATTTCTAATAATATGTTTAGTTTGTTTAAAACTATAAAAAAGTCATATGCAAATTCTTAAAATGAATATTACTAATTGGATAAAATAAGCGATTAAAGTGGGATATTTTTTTTGCAAATAGTTGCTTAACCTGAATTTGTTTAGATGTGAAATAAAATAACTCATTTATTTCGTATGTGAGAATGCATTTAAAGAAACAAATCAAGGTCGGTACATATTTTGCCATTTTTTAGTAGTTTTGGCCATTTTGACGTACTTAGTTCCAAACAATTACTCCTGGGGATTAGTTTTGCATAGAGTTGTCACCGGTTTGATTGTGTAAAATTATTTCTCATTTACAAACCTCAATATTAAACATTATAATAGCAAGTAAGTTATTTTTTTCAAATTATTTTGTGGTTTGCTGATAATGCGGGTGTTTTTTTAATTTTTGTAAATATATCGTATTTTTAATATAACAACTTTTTATATCTATGGCATTGGTCTGAATTAAATGCGTTAGTTTTATTGTTGATACTGAAATATTTTCATTTGTGTACCTATGCGTGCCTTAGTAATTTGACTAATAATTTTTTTTTGTTGCTAAAAATGCTGTTAAGAACGCCAATTTTGAAAGATAGAAATGATTCATGGTGCAAAATTTGTTCATTTCATTTGCTTTGTGCTTATTTAAAAGAAAAAAACATGTTTTTTGGTGATTTCGGTCAGGATATTTTAAATGATTCGGATTTTAGATCCGATATAATGTTGTCGACATCAGGTTAGTAATCCAAGGTTTGAAACTTGCTGTACTTAAACATAAATTATTATTTTTAAATTATTGGTAAGGTACCCAAAAACAAAATTTTATTACTGGATTTAATACTGAGTTTATATTTTAATGTTAAATAATGCCATAATAAGACGAAGCGGGTCACATTTATTGCTGTTTATTATTAAAATAAACGTAGAATTGAATCCTGTAAGAAATTTTGTAATCCAAGTTTTGAAACTTGCTGTACTTAAACATAAATTATTATTTTTAAATTATTGGTAAGGTACCCAAAAACAAAATTTTATTACTGGATTTAATACTGAGTTTATATTTTAATGTTAAATAATGCCATAATAAGACGAAGCGGGTCACATTTATTGCTGTTTATTATTAAAATAAACGTAGAATTGAATCCTGTAAGAAATTTTTATTTTTAGATACCTTGTCAATAGGAATCTAAATAGATACGAATATTGTATACAATTTACCAGTCCTGAAGATACCCGCTTAGTTGAAAGCGATTGTTAGTCAAATAAAACAAGATATAAAACTTAACCAAGGAATTTTATGGATATTTATAACAAAATCATTATTGTTAATGCATTGAAGTCATATTTTACGTGAAAAATGGCAAAAATATGTTTGCCTATAAAATAACGCTTCAAAACACTGTTAGTCATTTAACAGAGATTTAAACAAAAATGTATATACAAAGAAACAGCATTTACAACCGAAAACCTCATTCTTTTCTTGTTCTTGTGTATGATGGCGGTCATGAAAGCATTCAAAGTGTTTCTTGTACGTTATTGTCGACTAATAGTGTATTTAATCGTTGTCCTACAAATAATGGGCCAAGTAGACCACCATTTTTTTTATTTTTCTGCTTTTTCTACACTTCCGAACGGAACATGCGCTAACTTTATGGTGTGTTCGGGAAATGAAATTCAAAGAGTTCGGAAAAACCAATAATAAATTGAAAAGTGGATAGGTAATTGAAAGCGTTCAAAACATTAATAATTTTATACCAAGAACCAAATATATGTACATATTTACAATGTACATTTAAATAAATAACTTATTTTGAGTAAAATCAAGTACAAGGATAATAAAATAAAAGAGAGATAAAAATCCGACGGTTAGGGCATTAGTCTACCATGCTTAACATTCCAAATTTGATTCCTGGCAGGGTTCAGGTAAATTATTAATGTTTTTAGGGCATTAAACTGCAATATTTCACCGTATTGGAACTGGCACAGGAAACTTAAGATTGGACACATTACTTTCATATCTCAAATGATCGGCACCATCGAGTGCGGATAGTGGTTTGATAACGACGATGAAGTACAGGAATGTAATATATCATAATTTATACAAGTAAACAGCATTGCGGTAGAATCCAATAAGTTTTATGTACTGTCAACAAAATAAATAGCAGCTAAAATAACAAGTCTTTGCATGTAATATTTGTAAATAGACGAAAATCCTATTGTTATTTGTTGTCAACTGACAAACGGTATTTTTTTGTGAAGTGCGAATCTTAAATGTGACACGGATCATGGTATTCCGTATTTGTCTTTTCTTTAAATTACCTGACCCTTAAAACCTTCGAAAAATAAACCACAAACGCGTAACAAATATATTTATGTTTTTCTTTGCAAGAAAACAGTACTTATTCCATATAAGCGGCTGTATTCATATCAACAAGATTATGATAGGGAAGTACGAGAATTTGAATAACCTTAGGAATTTTCTGTAAAATACAATGTTTTTTGGCTGGCTTCGTACATTTTCATGAATACATAAACGGACATGAAAGAAAATGCTTTATTCATTTACATATGTAGGTTTTTCTTCGCACCATTTTTAGAGCATTTTTACCCCTTGTCGGGAAAACGTGCCTGTACCTGGAACGCGAATATCGAATGGTGTGAGAAAATATGATTTTCGGTTTTATGCCCCGTATGTGTGAGGAGATTTACTAGGGAGCGGATTTGTTTTCCGTGGAAAGCGGAGTTTATAAATCCCCTCGGTAAATTTTTGTATGTTTTGAAAAGTACTTCATTATGTTATTACTAAGCAGAAAAAAGGAATCCCAGAATCAATATTTTTAAGCCCCTGCTAATATATTCCGGATACAGGTAATATTTTGTGTGAGAACATTGTTTTTAAATATTATTGTCTGATGATTTGTACTGAAGCATCATGAGGATAAATAAACAAAGTTTTGAGTACTTAAACCATCCCATGATAAATCATGAGACCTGTAAATTGTTGGACTTTCATATGATCATAAACCCTTCTAAAGTCGGGTTGTGGTCCTGTGGCTAATGTCTCGGACTCACGAACCAATGGTCCGTGGTTCGAATCCCACTCTAGTCCAACTTTATTTCCATTTTCTAATAGTGAGTTATTTACAACTCGTTGAAAATGGCGCTAAAAATTAAATATTTGGACCTCGTTACTATTTGACGTTTTTAAAAAACAAAATAAAATTTACAAAAATAGCTTAAAAATCACTAATTGTTATATCCCATAATAGAGTAAAAAAGTACTTATAATCATAAATTCAATTTATAGTTACACTGCAATCACACTTTTTTTTTCATTACCACTGGTCTCCATGGTAAATAAAAAAATACTAAAATTGGTAAAAGGTATTTTAGTTTTACACTACAATACGAATATGAAATACATTTATTTTAGTACTTCAACAAATACAAATTGTAATAAAAATTCATTTGCAGTTATCGCTTAATAAAATACTCGAGGGTCTGTGCAGATACTGGAATCAACCCTATGTTTAACCAACCACTTAAATTTAATTCAATTTCAAAAATGAGCAACCGGAAAAATATCTCTCGCGAATTGCAAAAAATCCAAACGTGAGCTTAATTATCAACGGGATAACTCATTTATTTGTTAAGAGCAATACGTTATCTTACACGGACACTGCATTTTATTTATAAAAACATTTTTAATCAATGTGTTAAGAAAATCTAAATTTTTGATTACAGAAATTTAATAACAAAAAAAACTAAACTCCTTTCTCATTAAAATTATCCATCTCGATTTTTCACAGTCAGACTTTATTATGAGATTTGTAGAAATATATCGTAAAACATAAGATCTAAATACTTATTTCAAATATGTATTCTTCTCCCTCCCGCGCCCCGCGGAATTATATCGAATAGATCAAAGCTACAAAGTCAAACTCTACAAGAGATAAAAAATAATGAATTCAATTTTTTTACTAATGGCAGTCTTTTGGACGGCAAGGTCGGTACAGTTTTGTACCATATGATGGCATTAGAGAACTACAATCTAGTAAGCTCAAATTTGACGACTTCTGCTCGGTGTTTCCGGTGAAACTCTTTGCCTTGATCTTGTCATGAAGAAGCTACATCGATGAAAACAAATAATTATCCCCACAGATTATATGTCCGGCGTGCATGCAATAACTGATCGGAATTCGGTCAACACGATTGTAATGTAGATTCATTATAAAGTCAAAAAATTACGAATTAGATCTCAAAATGTATAATTTATTAGATGGGTAAAACGACATTGTGGAATTCTTGTTATCGGAAGAGCAAAAAATAAAGATGGAAATACTCGGGAGGTTAAGCTTAAAAGGACAGATCCCAATTTTGACGAGTTTCTTCTTAGTATTACTAAAATATAATTTAGAATCAGGACTTTGCAATTCTGAAATGACTGATATTTTAATGAAATCATGGGACAGATTTTTTTTTGAAGGAATAACCCGCTAATTTTTTTCTTTAGAGGCTTGTCAGCAGGTGGAAAATAGGATATGGAAGCAAGTTATGAACAAATGTACCTCAAGATCCAGACTAATTGAGAAAAAATCTTACCAGTATTTTCTTCTTGCAACTGGCGAGAATTGAACCCGCGACGCGCGACGCTAGTTTCACAGTTACATGTCTTATCAATTGCGCTCCGGCGTTTTTCTTAAATATGAACTAACTGAAATATTCTTCAATTGTTTTTTTGTCACCCTTGATTTCAGAAAAAAGCAACGTGTGTGCTTCGAACTCACACAAATTCTACCTGCTCCGTTTCAAACTTTCCAAAATCCACTGTTGTCCATGTGATGATGAAACCCCTCAAGATTTTTCCCACTTGTTGATGCATTGCCCCCTTTTCAGCGTCAAAAGATAAAACTTGAAGGCGCGATACAGAAGCGTTGGCGAGGATCTAAGGCACATTCATTCCGTAATAAGTCACAATGACTTATCACAAGAGGTAGAATCTTTCATGGATAGGATATTACAGGTAATACAAACAATAAATGATAACAGGACAAAAAATGCCGTGATTTCTTCAAGTGAAACCAAATGCCTACTGATTTTTATCAATAGTCCGGCTTAATGAGTTTTCTGTGATTTCCTATTCATTAAGCAAATTTGGAGAAGTTTCTATAAAGGTTCACAGCCGAAATTCCCTTCCTTTTCTGAAACTGTTTATATATATATAGATAGCTGGAAAAAAAAATCGCTTGTGGAATATAAACCTGGTACATTATAAACAAGGTCAATAATATTGCAACTCCCATTAAAAATAAAAATAAATCATATAAACTTATTTCGGGGTCATCTATCACTATAAGCTTTATGTTCTTAATTTAACATCAATCCAAAGAAAAAAATCCTTTGGAACAGAAAAGTTCAACTTTTGAAATAAGCTTGCCAGTTCAGTTTTAATATATTTACATGAAAAAATATACTTACATAAAATTTAACAAATAAATATATGTTATATTAAAATTCGAATTACGGTTTAACATATAGACTAAAAAATTGAAGTTTTATTAAAAATTCCGTCTACTATTTCCACTGTCCAATTGTTTATTTTACATGAAAAAAAACAACAAAATAAATAATTTTCCCGCTTCACAAAATATAAGCACGAAACCTAAATCAGTTGGTAATATTTTGATTCCTTAAAAATTGGAGCTAATCACACAAACACATCATTATACTTAATATTTTGCTTAAAATAAATAAAAACAAAGTCAAGAGTACAATTTATTTATTCAATAAATTAAAAATCTAATTTTTACATGGCTTTTTTTTAGAAAACACCATATAAAAACACCCCTTCTACGTATAACGTCGTAACCCACAAATGATCATTTTTCAGTTTTTTTTTGCACCACAACAGACCAGGAGGACAGATCACCCAAGCTTGAGAAAAATCACAATTTAATTTTTGTGTTCTCACCGAGAATCAAACGCGGAACTTTCCGCGTGAGAGTCAAGCGTCTTGACCACTACACCGCGGCGGCCACCTTTAATGTATTTTTTCTAAATATTGTTATATTTTTGGTTCCATCGAAGAAAAAAAAATATTTTCCAATTTGTTCTGTTTTTTTTGGGACGTAAACAGTTACATATCATATGTTTTAGATTGTGTACTATTATAAGAACTCTTTTGTTCATCTTCGGGGAATGAAAGAGATAACCAAAAGCGGCGTTAGTATCAGTTACGATTGTGGTCTCGTACTAGACAGAGTATTTTTGGTATATTTTTTTCTAAAATCAACGCCGCTTATGCGAAAAATAAAATTATTAAACTTACATAAGCACAAAAATGTGATTAAGCCTTAGAAACTAAGTATAAACTACATAAATACAATTGAAGCTAGAAAAACAGATAATTGAACTCGTATAGTAACCAAACCCATATTTGCAAGAAAAACAACAAACTGTTTGATAAAAAAAAGCTCTTTGTATTATTTTTGTTTAATTTTAATACTAATAGTTTAGATTTGTCATAAATATACAGAAAAACAACGTTTATTATCCTTAGTGGTTCTTTCGATTATATGCATCGGTTGTGAGTCTCAAATAATTATTATATAATATGTTACACGTACAATTTTTTTTTTCAAATAATCCCATTGTAAAATGTTGTATATTATTCGTGCAATGTATTACTAAGTGACTTTTATGAAGCGTGATGTCGTATATCATTCATAATAAAAACGGACAAACACCTTATACAATTAAAAAATCGTAAAATTCAATATTTTTCCGCGTCTTACGTAACACAAGTTCAGCATGTTATAAGCCATAAGCACATTTAATATTAATTTTCACCCATTACAATTTGTAAGACCGCCATATTATAATGTAGTAAAATATCATAAAATGCACGTTATAAAGTATTTACATGATAATGTGTGACAATCCAGTTTTAATGACGTCATTATTGCACAGTTCAAGGCATCATTATGTAAGCAAGTCTGAATAAAATCAAATTTAAAGTCTGTAGCTAAAGTATTCGATGGCAAGGCGCCAGCGGTGAAGCTGTTTCTATAGCAATCCTGTTAATATTGTACAAGTCGGTAGATATGTTGCTGCCTGTTTTACCGGAAACTGCTAGATGGCTGTCCCGGTTTCAGCTCATATAATAAGCTTGTTTTAAAGGCGCTTAAACTGTCGTGACACCCAGTACTTATTTCTTTCATTTTAAATATAATTATTTTTTGCGTTTTATTATATAATTATTATGAAGCTAGTTTTTTTTTATCTTGAAATAGCAGTTGGCATGTGAATTGTATGTTCAATTCAGAACTGGCCCAGCCACGTAAGATGGAGACTTATCAAACCAGAAGACCCTACATATAAATGTCTAAATGATCTACTATTACATACGTTTTGAATCGTCTTGTGGTCTCGTGGTTAGTGTCGTCAAATCATGAATTAAAGGTCTGAAGTTTGCACATAGCTCTACCACAACTTGATTTCCATTTCTTAATACTGAGCTATTTACAACTCGTTGAGAATGACTACAATTTTTTTTAACATTCGAGTAAAAAACAAAAGAATCCAAATATTTCTTTAAAAAAAGGTTCAGTTTAAATTTAGGTTTTTTTGTTTTCAATATTTCAATAAATATACATAGAAAGACAAAAATAAAACACTGCTGCAAAAAAACTTAAATATTTTAGTTTTTAGATTAAATTAAAGTTTCGTTTCAGTTCTCCTGATCATTTTTGAAAATTATATATGGTCTCTTCTGCCATCTTACTGCCAAAATATGTATGTTTATAAAGTAAATTTATAAATTAAAAAATAATAAAAATGCAAAGCTGCAACACAAAAAGTTATTATTTTTGTTTTGAAAGCCCATTTACTTTTCAAACAACTTATTTTGTTCATCTAGATGAAAACAATACCATTTTTTTTTGTTCAACTGGCCCTGATATATATTTTTCACTACCCCTATCCATTGCTTTTCTTTAATTTACAGATTATAAGGAAGGGGAAATCCACCTAGAACACTGTTACAACAAAAATGTGGCGAACCTCATCCATAAGTTAAACGCTGTTAATATCGATCCACGTTTCATATACCAATCCGAAGCATCAATATATTTATTTATTCATTACATTTACGGCCAAAGCCCTGAAGAAACATAAATTAGTGACAAAACGGATATGGGTTTGGCCAGATACCAAGTACCGGATATCCGGCCTCCGGATTAAGTATTGTTTTCAAGCAAATATATTTTTAATTTTAAAATCATTTTTGGTAAGCATTTTTAATTTCTTAGATAAATTATTTTTTGAGTTGTAAACTGAACACTGAGAAACGTTTTAATGCAAAAATTAATCAAAAATAAAATAATCAGTCGTACTGCCCTTTTCCCAAATACGATCGTTGGTGGCCTTAATTTCATGAAATTTTCGCATATTTGTTATCCGCCGGTATAAAACTACTATCCGGTATCCGGCCTAATATTAATATGATATAATTTCCAGTTCCCGGATATCCATTTTTTCTATAATACATATGTCCAAGAAACTGAACAAACAGAACATTTAAGTTATTTTCGAATAAATAAAAGTAGAATTAAATCCAATAAAATTGTTTTATTTTGGATACCTTACCAAATTTGAAAATGAAATTATACCAATTATCTGCATTTACAATAAAGAACATAAATACATAATACAAAGACAAAAAAGGACAATAAAATAATGGTACACAGTGCATTAATAAATACACTTTAAAAATAAAATACTCACTTTCGTGTCCTATGCACTTTTATATTTTTATTTGTCTGATTATTTTTATTGTATACTAAATAAATGAGTGATATCCGTCACAACTTTTTCCACATTTCATAGTTTATCATGTTCAAACAGGACATGCTTTTGTCGGATTTTTTTGTTTGCTATTTTTACTATTAATATGTATTTTATTGCTTCATAATTATCCTTTATTTTTTTTATACTCTGTATTACTTCTTACGTATATTGTAAAAAAATAAAATAATATGGTTTCAGAGTATATGTTTTTACTTATTTTTTTATGATATACGATGAATAATTCAAGTAACCTCCGAGGATCGGAATACAAAATAAATGTTGCATTTAACAATCATTTTTTTCTAAGCAATACATTTTTGATCAGCATGTACAAAAAAGCTAATGTTTTAACATAATATAAATAATATTAGTGTACATAAGTTAATTATAAACTAAAAAACGTAGTGTTTAAAACTGTCTGAACATTTTGTTTATTATGTCAGCATATTAAGTCTTTTTTGTTTATTCTCACATGTAAAAATATTGAAAAAAGTATATTGTTAAGTGTTCTTGGCACAAGTAGCCTAAGTAAGGTCATATGATTTATATAACTTATCTTTGTTTATAATAGAAAATAAAATCAATAAATAGTAACAGTAAAATCATTTTGTCGTATTATAATCATTTTTAGTATTTGTACATATTCACACTCACGTAAAATTTAATTGACTGTAAACTATGATACATTTTATTTTTATTTAGAATTATATGACCTTCATTTAATAAAAACTATTTTTTTCTGCTTATTTATGTTTTGAAACCAATTTTTTCTGTATTACTTTTTTACTTTTATATTTTTTTGCTTTCAATACATTATTTTCTTTGTACATCTGTGCTTCATTTTTAAAATCTATTTATTATTCTAGTATCTCGCATGCCATAGATTAAATAAAATCTCTTCCAGTATTTTTAATATTTCTAAAAAGGTATCTTTGGTAATTTGAAGGTTAATTTTTTTTTTTAATTGTTTATCATTCCGATTATGTTTTTTTTAGGTTATTATGTCGTGTGTTGTCGACCTTCTCATTACACCAGCTCAAATTTGTCAACCAGTTTTCATTATTAACGTAGCCTAGACGTTAGCGCATTTGTCTGCAATGTATTTGTTCTTGGATTAAAAATGTATCATTTTAATTCAATCGTTCGTAGTCCCTAGGCTGGTATCTGAAGCGTACGATTGATTATCATGCCTTTGTGTAACAAAACGATTGGTAAACCAATGCCTACCCTACTTATCATCAGGTCCAGATAAGAGACTAATACATTATGGTGAAATTAAAAAAATCTCATTTAAAAAAAAATATGTATGACGACTGGCATTGTTAATTATCTTTATTAATCTACGTTAACAAATTATTTTTTCAACAATATTTAAGTTTTTTCAATTTTTTGTAGACAAGGGCCGTATTTAACTCCCCGAGGAGCTGTTTATGTTAACACATTACAACAGAGATGAAGAACATTTAAAAGAACGTAATATAAAAGTCTAGGTATCTACAGGGCTTATGACGAGCCAATGGCTGGCTTAAGTGGCTACTTTACACACTGTGTAACATTCAGCGTTATGCCCATATTACAACTATATTTCTTCAATTCTTTCACATGTTGATGTTTGTGGAGTTAAAGAGCTAACCAGCTAGTTAACCAGCCATTGACAGGTCATTAGTCCTGTAGATGCCTTGACTTCTATATTACCTTCCCTTAAACGTTTTTCATCTCTGTTGTTATATGTTGATTATTTTTTCTTTTTTTGTTTTTATAAAATACAAAAGTTATACTATAGTAGTATTACACTCATTCCTAAAATAAATCAAAAGTACATACTTATATAATCAAATAATATCTCACTTTAATAATTTTATATAAAAGACCTCGGCGGTCAAATTTAAAGATTCCTTCATCCATTACATTTCTGGATATAAGATTATCCCTAGTCACATTTCTTTACTTTGATACTTTTACTCGTATCCTTAGGGGTTAAGTTCCCTGGGGTAAATAACGTTTTTGATGAAACTGTGTTTTCCTCATCTATTTGAAAATGCATTTCAAAATGTTCCCCGTCAAATTATAAGCACCATTTGAGTTGTCGTTTATTTTAATTGAAGGTTTCAAATATATTATTTACGTATATAATTATGTAATCGAATACAAGAATTTTTGGTTCAATATTGGTTTTGTAATTATTACCGCCTTTCTAGCTGAACATGTATCGAGGCATGATTATTTTTACCTGTATCAGCATTTAACCAGAACAAATAGACACATTCTTAAAAAAAATATATAAAATTAAAATGAAAAATAAATGTATCCTGCAAATAAATCATGTCTTCGTAATATCAGCAGATGATAATTTGGTTTTTCTTTTATTTTTCTTTTCTCTTATTTTTTCATGTCGTACAATAAAATTAAAAAAAGAATGGTCTATGTGGGCACTTTTTCCAATTTATGTCGTAGCTTAATTTTAACATGTATTTTTCTAGAGTGTATTTTGTGATTATATTAATATGTATATAATATATGTATATAAAAAAACAGATTTTTTTTTTTAAATTGTGTACAATTTGAGAAATTATATATTTCTATTAATTGATGGTGAGGCAATATTTTTTTTTTACATTGGTTTTTTTAACATATTTTTTGAGCACGCAGATCTTGGTTAAAGTATCTGTTTAAAAAAAAGACGATCTGTTATTTTTTTTAATTTGACGAGAGATTTATCTTGATGTGTGTATGTGGGTACATCCAAGGAGACTTATGTCCTCAGATGCGGTGTGCGGTATGTGGTGGGAAAGCTGTATAAACTGTAATTTTTTTAGAATATGAAAGGGAGACAATTAAGACTTAATTTATTATTTGAGAGCAGAGCATTTTATCAAATAATCAATATAGTTTTAGAAAAAAAGCACATTTGATGCAACAGAAAGTCTATCAAAAATGTGAAATAATTACATGACTACTGTGTTCCTGGATCTGGTTAAGACTTTTGACACTTTGTTCCATTCGATACCACGTAAAAAGCATTCAGAAATAGGTGTCAAGGGAACTGAATAAAAAAGGTTTAGTAACCATTTGACAGAGAGAACTTAAACCACAAGAATAGTGAATGATAGAGAAAAATAAATTAGAAGCAAAAATAAATTAGTTATGAATGGTGTACCCCAAGGTAGCGTATTTTGTCCGATATTCTTTCTTGTCTTTGTCTCTACGATAATCTCGGTAACATGGGACTCGGTAAAGCCATAATTCCATTTGCAGATGATACTTTCATTGTTTTTGATGAATGCTCGTGAGATGATTTTTCCTGTAAGTTTTCCTGTTCCAAGAGAAATAGAAACAGTTAGAATGTGGACCTAAATTTGATTGCCATAAATGCAGAAAAAACTAAATACATCGTGCTTAGACTCAGTGGAGCCACCCTATTGGATACATCTCTGAATGTTCTGGTTCACACATGTGTTATATATTAAATTCCAGGACAAGGTTAAGTGCCGTGCACCTTTTCTTTCTTAAAAAGAGTACACAAAATTCAGTTTATGTGAAAAATAATTGACTACCATCTTAGAAGGAAATTCCAAATTATTTTAACCACTAAAAAAATTCATACGATTCATTTGCTCTACTCATCTCAGTCAATAGACACCATGTATTGAGGAAATTGGTACACGTGTTCTACTTTTTAAGAGATGTTTTAGATTACAGGGTGAGTAAATCAGTATATTTTGCACTGTTCTAATCAGTTGCATCATATAGAATTATTGGATGGGATGGTTGTTTGGAGTCGATTTTTAAGGCATTGGCCATTCCCTTAAAAAACAATACTAAAAATAACACTTAAAATGCAACCTACGTACCCCCCAGATACTCTTTTTTAATCAACTAATTTACTAACTCCCAGACAGCTTAATGTCAGGTTGTTTCTAACTTATTTCTGATTTTCAATAAAAAATATAAACTAGTAAAATATTGTAATAAGATGTGCAACTAGCATTTACAAGTACATTACTGTATCTTAAAACAAAACTGCCTTTTTTCAGAGAAATTTTACAGTATTGGGTATCAGGATTTCTAACATGTTGGACTCTGAAATAAAGACGTATGTAAGTTTATATGCATATAAGCAAAAATGCAAAAAAGGTAGTAGATAACTTGATATAAAGTGGACATTATGATATCAGGTGAGGAGTTTTTTTTTTTTACATAATATTTTGCCTGTTTTAATTTATATTTGTTTCCATTTTCAATATTACAATTATTGATATAAAACACATACGTCACAATAAACATCCTGTCTTAACACATGACATATATAGCTAATTGGGACCTGAAATAAAGAACTTCTGTAGATTATAAAAATAGCGAAATAAATAAGAAATCTTTCAACAATGTTTGATTATGTCCAAATGCTTGCAGACTGGCTGGATTTCATCCCTAGGGAGTTGTTCATATTTAAATTTATTTCAACAGAGAGGGAAAAAGTTTTCGAGAAGGGAATATGGAAGTCTAGGCATTTACAGGGCTTATGACATGTCATTGGCTGGTTTAAGTGGCCACTTTACACACTGTGTAACATTCACCATTCTGCCCATGTTTAAACATCCACATTTCCTCAACTCTTCCATCTGTTGACTTTTGTGAAGTAAAAGAGCTGAAATCACGTGGGTGAGATTCATCCGGCTGAACCAAATCACCTACTAGGCAACGCCTGGAAACAATTTTCCAATTTTTATACTTCTTCTTTTACCAGGTAGTAATTCAACAATGTTTGATTATGTCCAAATGCTTGGTGAAAATAAAAATATAAAAAAATAACAAAAAAAATGTCTATAAAAGTAATAAGATCATTGATAAAAGATTGATTTTTAGAAAACTTCAAAATTCATATCATTCTGTATTACTTTCCGAGTATTTCAAGAGGTTAAATGATAAAACTACAATGGTTTTTTTTTACAATAAAATAACATGACACAGAACAACCACCCGAGCCAAAAGTACCATTATATATGTTGCCATGTTTGAAATAAGGAAAATGCACATTTTTGAGA
Source organism: Micrasema longulum (assembly GCF_059751315.1). Taxonomy (NCBI): domain Eukaryota; kingdom Metazoa; phylum Arthropoda; class Insecta; order Trichoptera; family Brachycentridae; genus Micrasema; species Micrasema longulum. The sequence continues at coordinate 402,010 of NW_028279034.1, forward strand.
TCGATAATGGGAGCCGAAACATTTCGAAATTGAACATAATATACAAATAAAGAAAAAATCTTAAGCATTAAATAATGTCGATAAATCATTTTTACTTCCTTGTAAATTGCTGAGTTAATAGAAATTTCAAAAAGTAGGTAATTACATTATTTTCTTTCAATATCGATAAGCAAACATGCGTCCAATTTCCTTTCCGTAAATGAAACCAAATTGCCTTTTTTATTGAATTATTGAGGTAGGCTAAAATTATATCTGGCACAATCGTTTAGTGGTTATAAGGAAGTCCATCAATCAAAAGACTTTTCCAACCGAAAATAAGTCTGCTGTATGAAATTATGTTTCTCTTACCCGTAATAATCTGCCTCGGCGCTTATACAGTTTAAACACAAATGCCTCGAATTAGCATTAATTTTGTTTATTCCGTTGAATAAACCCAAAGAATATTGGACACAATATATATTATAATTAGGTTGAGTCCCGCAGGGAAGCCTTCAGCGCTTATTGTACCATAGATGAAAAACTTCTGCCGGAAAATGATATACGAACCGATACATACATAATTCCTAAGCCTCAGAAACACCCTTAAATTAGTTAACCAAGTCGAGCGACAAGGGACAATATCGTATTATGGCCCTTATAAAACCATTTTACAACTCGATCTAATTTTAATCTCTTTTAGAAAGACTTATTATTCATGTTTTTGTCTTGTTACGTAGCGGTCAAAACTGCATGAGGTTTTGGGATCCATTTTTGATAAGACAAACATTTCTTACTTAACAATATTTTGAGTTTGTACAAATTTTTATAGACAAGGACTGGATTCAACTCCTTGTGGAGCTGATAACATTAACATATTACAACAGAGATGAAGAAAATTTCAGAAAAGGTAATATATAAGTCAAGGCATCTACAGGGCTTATGACCTGTGATTGGCTGGTTTAGGTGGCCACTTAACACACTTAAACCAGCCAATGACAGGTCATAAGCCCTGTAGATGCCTAGACTTCTATATTACCTTTTCTGAAATGTTCATCATCTCTGTTGTAACATGTTAATTTCTTACTTACTTTATGACGCTAAAAATCAAACGTCGGTATATTCATTGTAAATCAATCTGAGTTAATCGACTTTTTTTCTTTGTACAATAAATAAAATCAGTGAGTTCTATTCTATAAAAGTCCTTTGATCAACAAATACGATTTTAATAATGATTTATGGTAGAAAATATTTAAAAAATAAGGAAATCGCATTTAAATTTTGAAGTTGGTCATGTTTGTTTTACATTGTCTGGATTTGGCTAGTTTTAAAATAAATGCCATTGGAGATGGACTGTTTTGTTTTATTTTCTATCATTTATTTTTTCCTCAACATGGTTATGCTAAGATATGCGTGAAAAATGTTCATTTTTTCATGTTAAATTAAACTAATGAAAGCCAAACCATTAGTTTGACAACGATAAAAAGTACAAGACTGTAGACGGCGTTAAAAGAATACAAATAATTAAAATAACAACAATAAATTTCAATTACGAGTTACTAAAACACATTTTAAATTTATTTATAATAAATGAAATTGTGTATATCATCCACACTTACTGGTGCATAATGCATATTTAGGTAGTTGATTATATGGTAAAAGAGGCAAGAGAATTAGTTTTTTGCTTCAGATCCGCTCCAGAGATCATAAAATATTACAGAAAAATAAAACATTTAATTTAATTAATCATCTCGACATTGCCGGGAATTAAACCCAGTACCTTAAGTATGGCGAAATTCTTTTTAGAATATTTACAGCGCAGAGAACATAATTTTTCATTTTACTTTAACACTGGACTTTGCAGTTCACTTAATTACAAAATAAATAAAAAAATGACACAAAGCCTCAAGAAAAATTACTCAAAAACTATTTTTTACTCTATCGTCAATAAACACTTTTTGTTTCTAGTCTTTCTTTGTATGTGGAATGTTAGCCATCAAAACATTTTTTTTTTTTAAACTCGTTAAATTATTTCCTCAATTTTCACCGTAATGTTTATTTAGTAGAGCTTTGACGGCTGCACCAGGCGGTAATGGCTGAGGGTTTATACGGTTTATCATTTTTCCACGCATCATACTCTAATTCTAATTCATCCTCCAAAGGACTGAGTATGGATTTATATAATACAAGTTTTGGTCTTTTAGAGGGGTAGGTTTGATACAAAAAATAGGTACATTTATTCTTTCCAGCCTTCCTATGATTCACGCGTTGAAGCATAAGGTTTTCAAATGCATACGATAAACGACCCTTTTTAATAAAAACACATAATTTTTGCAATCCGTAAGATGTTATTATTGGTATCAAGGGCTTTAACAGTTGGTTAAGTGCCAAATACATAAAAATTCTGGGTAAATTTCATACTGTGAAGAAAGTTATTTCTACCACTAGCTTACTAAATACAAAATGTGCCCTATGTAGGGAAATAATCCATAACACCTAACCTCACTTCTTTGCATTCTTTACCTCGTGATAATAAGTGATAAATTGATACAACAATTTGATATGAAATATGTGCTATAGCTCTAATATATATAATTTATTTTCACTCATTTATATATGTATGCAATATTGAACTTCATTGTTCAAGGATAGTCGCCTAAAGCGTAAATGCTATGCAGTGTACTATGCAACTATGTGTGTTTATAATTACAAACACTGTTTGTCCACTAATGAATCATCTTAAATAACTTAAAGCAGTCCGTTTTTGGTTTGTTAGTAGATATTGCTTAAAGCAATAAGTTAGCGTATGCACATAAATATAGTATTGTCCATATTTATTCATTTTGCTTATTTTTGTGAAGAAAGAAAGGTGAATATCTAATTATAAAAAGTATGATTCTCCGTATATTATATCTACAATAATTATTTTACGTACTAGAAAAGGTTATATTTTAGGTTAAAAATATTCATGTTCAATTTTATCAATTTTTTATCGAATAAAAATTTGAATTATAATAAACTATGTAATCATTATATCCAAAACCACAATACACGCAACTAAAAAATCTACATGTCTCTAAATGTTGTTTCACTTTAAATTTTACTAACGACGGCAAAAAATCTCTAAAAAACATTGACCACTCCCAATTTAATAAACTGCCCGATGAACTTAAAACAAAAAGGCACGTAAATTTCGAAGTAGCACATAAATCTGTTTTATAGTGATAATTTAATAAATACTGAGTTTTGATGTTTTAAATATTTTTCAATCTATAAATTTGTGTTTATTTAATATAATGTATTCCCACAAATGGTTTTTATGTACTGTCCCAAATGAGTTTATTTAAACTAAAATTGTCATTAAAATAATGTTATATAAAGGTATATATTGAACATGAGTGTATCATATATATTATTAATAAAAAAATAAGAAAATACTTACGCCTTTTGCTATGGGTATGTATTTTAAGGATCAGTGAATTAAAAAAAATTAAAAATATACGATACTACATAAAATTTTATTTTCCCTTTTCCTGACAGAACTGATCTTAAGGCGATTATAATCTTATAGATTCTAATCGTATTGAGGTATACCAGTATCCCCTAACGTGATATCTCACACTCCTACGAATGGCCCTTGTGTTGCTTGTGTACCATATTTATCGACTGCCTTGTTCTCATTTTCCACATTTTATGATAGTAATAAAAAGCGCGGGACGCCGTTATGGAGCAACATTTTTGATAATTATCCCGCCGGCCCTGGCGAGGTGCTGTTAATATTTTAGTGCAAAAAGGCATTATTAGTGTTGCTGTCGTTTTATGGTATTTTTCTAAATTAAAGCATATGCTCATAAACATTTAACGCCCTGGGTGTTGAGATTAAAATAAAGGTAATCGTTTTGACGCTAACGATATAAAAACAATCTAAAAAAAGTGGCAATGAAACGGTGAAACATTAGTTACTAATGGAAATGAACCGAGTTTTGGTTCCGTGATACTACTGCAGACCTACGAATCTCGTCGTCTATAACTCAAAATATGACATTGTAAAAATATTATAGCGATACGCCCTCAAACTAATTAGGTTCTAAAATGTTAGTAAATAATAGTTAATAACCAATTTCTGACTTTTCTTCGTCTATGGGTTACGAAACGTACAAGTCTCTTTATCCGGAGGAGTGACCTGATGAAAAGACATGTATGTAACGAAGAGACAACGTAGAAAATTTTGTCAGTGGTAACATACATTTAATTACTATAATTTAATTGAATGCTTGACTACAAAGTTAATGCCTTGAATATTAATAATAATTCAGTTAAAAAAGGGTCCTAAATTTACTCAAGATTTGAATTTTGCTCCATTTCTGCAAAAATGGAAAGACAGCGTGACAACTGATAATTCAGCATTATTAAAAATAAAATGCAACGTGAAAGAACAATGCGTTTTCACTGTTTAGTATTATTTTTAAAAGAATATAGCAACAGTTTGTAATTTTCGTACTAACTATAGTTGGAATAGTGATTTAACTTAATCAACTGTGAAGAGATTGAATTAAAAATTTAGAAAGACTGAATCAGTCAATGATTTTAGACACTCCGGCCGTCTTTCAACGACTCGTTTAACACAAAACAAAGTAGTGTCTGAGAGAGTTTCCGAGAATCCAGGAACATCGATTCGGTACCGTGGTCAAGAACTGTGCTTTCCGAGAAGCTCTTTACAGCTTATTCTTACCAAAGATTTGCATTTTCATGCTTACAAAGTTCAATTGCCTGAAGAACTGAAGCTTACTAACTGCGCACAGATGATAATAATAATTATAATAATACACAGATGAGATAAGAGAGGAACACCGGTGGTAGTTGAATATTCGAACAAATCATTTCAAGGCTAATTTTCATCTTGATGGCTTCGTTAATCGTCAAAAGTTACAAATTTTAGGTTCATAAAATCCACGAATGATTGTTAAAAAACAAATGCATCTACAACGTGTAACTGTTTGGTACAAATTTTGGGCTGGAGAGATCATCGCACCATTCTTATAAGAAAAAGCGGCTGGTCAGGCAATAACTGTTATTGGTGCTTGCTATCGCAATATGATAATACATATTTTAGGTGTAAATTGCTAGATATGCATGTATACGACACGTAGTTTCAACAAGATTGTCCCACATGCAAAACAACTAGAGAAACCATTCAATTACTGGATGATTCATTTTTTGGTCGTGTAATTTTCTGTTTTGGTGATCAGAATTGGCCGCCTAGATCATTTTTTATTAAGAAGTTTTTGAAATTTAAAGTTAATGCCAACAAGACCGCGACCATTCTCGTCGAAGGAGGAAATCGAAGGAGGAAATTGAGCACTGTATCAACTTAATCAGGCTACATTTATACAAAACTGTCGTGGAAAATTTCAAAAGAAGATCACGTATGTACCAGTAAAGCCGAGGAAACCATTTATCCAATATGCAACTCCATACATAACTACTAATAAATAAATCATTTACAATTTTAATTAAAATTCTGCGTTTTCTTTCAAAGTTGCTTCCTGCCCGAATTTAAGGACATTCTTTTTTTGTACATATCAATTCATATTGCTACTCGCCCACATTACAGAAAATAATTCCAACACTTCACAGTCACGCCCTTGTTTTGCTGTTTCAAATTAAATTCTAATTCTCATATTATTAAATATTCCAACATTTTGACATATTTATTGTTTGATTACTGCTACTATAATCTTTAATGGCACAAACATTTATTAATTATTATAAAAATAACTTAATCTTAATTTCTTCAGTGCCCAATTTGTCGCTTATACATATTATTAAACGTTGTATTTTTACTTTCAATCAATCCTTTAACTATTATTTCTAAATTACTAAGATGACCGTTCTCCTATTTTTGGATCTTCTTATTTTCCAAACGCTTAAAGTTATCAATGGAACCACGACATCATAATAAACAATGGAACTTTTTTAATATTTCACAATTAAAAAAAAAAGTTAATTAAAAATCAATATAATTCTACCATCTGTTTCAATAATGCACAATGATTGAGTAATATAATAAAAACTAAGAAAATCTGTATATTATTTACATTAAATAGACAATATTCGCACATATAAAGAATATAAACCAAAATTATGTGTTACTCGAACAACGTTAGCAACCCAAAGAGCAGAGAAGTATATTAAATTGAATGAAAAAAATTATCAACAGAGACGATGGAGTCCCAACACAAAACTGTAAGGAAGTCCTAACATTCATCGGACTAACAAACGGGTTTAAGTATTTACTTTTCAAATATTTGGAAGCAACTCAAAAAATTGTCGATTGAAATATTATTTTACCCAAATTGTGGGGTGAGGAAATTGAAAATGTTTAACAAGTTTGCTTAAAATAACCATTAAATTTTAATTTCTCGTATAAAAAACATTAATTATCATCGTCATTACGTGCAATTTTACGTTTCATAAAAGTATACAAAACAGTACCTTGTGTATTTTAACAAATGATTAAAAACTTCAGTCTAAGTTCAATTGACATTAAACATTGAGTTTTGGTTTGGATATGTTACAAACTAATTCGAGATATGTAGTGTTCAATGAAGTTTAGACTTTGATACCCGTTGGCTATGAGAATCGATTCCCCAATCTCTTATCCACAGGCGGTTCTACTTGGATTAGAACTTTGACCTTCTAGTATTAACTACATATTTCCTAATTGAACTTTTAAGTCTGTGAAACCAACAAAGGAGACGATCTTTGATTTATTTAACTAAAATCTATTCAGCCCATAAACCACAAAATACGTAACAAATAACAACGTCTTCAAGACGGTGACAAACGTAAAAGCTTTTGTTGCCGAGTTTTAAAAAAACTTTTTCTCAATTCATTGATTTTTTCACATCCAATTAAAGTTTCGTCGTGATCGTAGAACAACGACGAATGTGCGAAAAATGCGACACTGACTTTCATTTAAATTTGATTTTGAAAAGGTTCCATATTCAGGATTCTTTTTTTTTATATATAACTAACCCAAATTCTTAAAGATATGCTTTTTTTACTTATTAAGTTGTGGGATAAAGTTAGTGTCAAAAAAATAACCGCTCTCATATAAAGTTAAAGATAATCAAATGCATCGTTGTTTTACGATCGTGACGATATGTTTTGTGAGGAGATTTGTTTGTTTACCAACATTTTTTTAAGTGTGTCTTCGTTATTTTTCTAGATAACAATTTTAAGTTCCATTTCTGCGTTCCGTTTAAAGTTATAAAGGAGAAGTTTTAACTTTTTTCTCCTCGCACAAAGCAATTCTTTCCTTTGTTTTCTTGTTCTAGACAAGCTTCTTACCACGAATTTTGGCAGACAAAAATTAGTTCGTTTTACTTAGGTAATACTGAAACTCAAATTTTTATCCACTAATGTAGCCAATCGTTCAATATAGCACGGCACCATAAAATAACATAGGGTGGATTTATTAATAATGTTTTTATTAAAATGATTAAATTTATCAATTGGCAAGTAAACATACAAACCGGTACACCATGAGGTCAACTCACCTCCACTTGATTTTTTTAATCAAAACTTTCACCTAGGAGTAGAAAAAAAGTAAACAAAAATAAAAAATAATAAATAAGTACTCACCCACCCTAATTTTACAGAACCGAGTGGATTGGCACGATACGTTTGTACGCCCGTCCAGGACATATACAATCAATAATTTCTAGAATAATAATCTATAAAAATAATAAATAAAAAACGAGTATTTTAATAATGAAATCCAACGTCTTTTTTTAAAAAAAAGATGTTTTCATACTATAATATTCCATAGTCACTAGACTGGTACCCGGACCGTAAGACTTATCATCTTACTGTCATGTAACAAAAATGATTAAGATACGCTGCGGTTGGTGTACAACTGCAGTGCCCTATGCACCATAAGGTGTTTAAAAGGGAGTTATGAAGATAATGAATCCAATTTCTAAAAGGTATTTTTTTTAACAAATAGTAAATAAATATTAAAAATTTTAAATTGTGTTTGTTTCTCGAATAATTCATGTTGAAACGGCTTGAAAATGAAGCGAACTAAAAATATACCGGACGAAGTCTTTGACTATATTTCAAGTCGTTCTTTACATCCCTGTGGAGCCTTGACTTCGCTTGCTTCTCAATTCTGCATTTTGCCTTATACTATCCTGTGTTGAATTCATTGTAAAGCAAAGGCTCGCAAATACATATGTACCAGAAAATGGAGTATAAAAGAGCATACACTGAAAATATTTCGAAGCAAAATTGGTATGCAAGAATCAATAGAATCTAACCTAATCATGTTGGTTGTTGTCATTTGCCAACAATAATTCAATTTCAAGTCATATTTTGAACAAAACATTATTTTTCTTACGCTGTTTTTAATGCAACATAACATGAACTCAGTGATGCATGGTCCCCGTACTTCGATCATTAGTTACATGGAATACCTCACCGGTAATCATCATGACGCTTCTAGTGCTAGTTCTAGAATAGTCGAACGTGCATACCACTACACTACTGGGTTGACTTAAATCCACTCAATTTACTTTTTTGAGATTTTTACCAGAATGTAGCTCAAAAAACACATCTACAGTTCTGGTTTTTTATTACATACCTATCTGTGTTTTTCATAGGCCGGGACACAGAAAAAATTTGAATATATTGATTAAATCAGCCTTCAAAATCTTTCATTTACAATTTTATTTTCAAAAAGGCGTTTTAAATTATTTTTTCGAGTATTATTATGCTGTTGAGAGCTTTTAACGTGTTTTTAAAAACTGAATTATCTGGTATAACTTATAATTCATTAAAAATTTAAGTTATGTTCCTTGGAACTTTGTAATATAAAATTTAAAGTATTAAATTTCTCGAACATCAAAACTGGTTTAATTTAAATTTGTTAAATAAATAGTTTAAAACAGTAAAATACGGTTTATTCCTTTTAACATTTGAAAAGTTTGTTACCTACTGAAATTACTTTCATAAAGCACTCTTGCTGGATTAAATTATTTGCAAATGATATGGTGAATTAAAAAAAAATTCATTTAAAATATTAAAGATAAAGCTGACGCAAAAAAACACGATTTTTAACTCCCTATTCAAAAAGCGCTTTAAAACGATTACATCTGCGCTTTGAAACTTTTTTGTAATCGATTAACTTTTCTGAAATTTGCATAAACTGCTCGTCCGCTTAGGAAACCGTGATCAAATATTTTACGAGATTCGTTTTTAACCGTTTTGTCACTACGCGAGCTTCTAAAGCTGATGAGAGAAATTGTGGTACTCTACGGGGTTGGCCTCCGTAAATTCAAACTTCAAACAATGACTTTATCGATTTATGCATATAACGTGCGCTGGTCTTGAAGACCACAAAAATAAGTAAACGTCGGGCAGTTTGTAAAAAAAGGCATTTTATGAAAATTCTTTAAGCGCTGGTCGCTGCACCATTTTGAGACTGGGTCCTGTTTAGTATGGTGTTCCGTACCGGTCATTGTGCCCCGGTTTGCACGAGGTAAGTGGGAAACAAATTGTGGGGGTTTCTTTAGTAAGGGCGTATTTTAAACTTTGAAATTTGACCTCTTAAAACCCCCATCCAAAACTTAACACTAAGTGATGTAATTATAAGTAATAATGGGTTCATTCGTCAATTAATAACAAGTAACAATTAATTTAGTTGTGTTTTTTAAATTTTATGGTTTCACTTAGCGGTGGAGGTTGGAATTCACCATGGTAATGATTATTTTGTTCCCTGCCACTGCTAATGAGAATTTTGAGTTTTTTATTTAATTAAAAATAACTTTTCAATCATTTTAATATAACAATATACAAATTAGCATATTATAATGGATTGTGAGACATGGTGTCTTACCAAAAGAGATTAAAAAAAACTAGAGGCCTTTGAGATGTGGTGTTACAGAAAAATATTATAATTTCCTGGAGCGGCCACGTTACAAATGACGAGGTTTTCAGTTGAATCGAAGAAAGGAGGCGCCTTATCAAACCATCTCAGTGACGCAAACCCGTCATGTTAACATGTGAAACATTTTTTTTATTTCTTCTTCCTTTTAATTTAGGTCGTATGACCTGTCTGGGATGATGACGTCCAGCTGTTTTTTCATCTTTTTGGTGGACTTCCTGGTCATTTTCTGGTGCTAGAGTTTTCAGACGCAGTATTTTTTTCAAGTCTCGTATCTTCCATGCGGTCACGTCATCATTCTCTTTCCGCACCTAATGATGCATAGAGCACTAGATTGATACACCAATTGCAGCATATCTTGATCAATTTGGTTACATGAAGGTAAGGTGATCAGTCTTACGCTTCAGGTACCAGTCCAGGGACTATGAAATATTCTGGTGTGAAAACACTCTTTTTAATAAATATTCCACATCAACCATGTCGGGAATCGAACCCGAGAAGTCTTGCACGGTAGGCAAACGCATAGACAATTACACTACGAGGCCAACGTAATCCTCCTTTAATCGCTTTCTGCTTCTTTCTCCTTACAATGTCTTCAAAACAACAGACAGACCTTTGAGATGTGTTAATCTTAAAATAAAATCACTCTTACTCTTTGTAATATATAAATATGAAGGATTGTGTATCAAAATACAATATCTTGAACATACGTCAACTATTTCTAGTACGTCAGTCTCCGAGTTATTCAATATCCCGTATTAAAATACGGGATATTGGATTACCATCCTCCCTTTCGATCAATTCGTAGAATGTTATGCTCCTATTTGACGGATATAAAATAAAAATATAGCTTAACTTCACGTCTAAAAGACGCAATGTATTTTATGACGTTAATGCATACATTTTATTGTCCCCCCGGGTCGCGATTACGAACAGCTATCTTCATCAGTATACACTGAGACGGTTTAAAGTAATATCAATATTTATGTACAAAAATGTGTTTATTTGTATAAAAAATTAAAGTTATCGTTAGTAACCGGTAATTGAACGTGTTTGGAAAAAATTGTAAACATATTCTATTTTTCATATAGAAAACTTAATTTTACTTATATTTGTTGCAACAGAAAAGGGAAAACACTCTTGAGAAGGGAATACGGGAGTCTAGGCATTTACAGGGCTTATGATCTGTCTAGAAAGTAGTAAATGCTTAGACTCCCATATTCCTAGACTCCCATATTTCCTTCTAAAGAGTGTTTTCCCTCTCTGTTGCAACAAATTTTTATATGAACAACTCCCTAGGGAGAAAAACGAACCAGTCTGCAATTTTGGACATACCCAAAACATTGTTGAATCAATTTTACTTTGTAGATAAATTTTAATTTCCTATCATAATCGAGGCCCTGGGTATGAAATTGTACATAATATTGAATTGTAAATTAACGTGAAATCTTTTGGTATTCATTCATATTCAAATTTAAAAGCCAAAAAATGTGACATTTTACAACAGAGATAGAGAACATTTTAGATAAGGAAATATTGACTATACTAGGCAACGCTTAAAAAGTATTTGTAATCAATTAATTGGCAAACATTATTTACTAAGTACACTTAATCACCATCATTTCCTCTCCGCATCTAATTGTGCATAGGAAACTGCACTGATACATCAATTGCAGCGTATGTTGTATTTTTTTTTTTTTACATGAATGTAGGATGATTAGTCTTACGCTTCAGGTACCATTATAGAGATGATGAAATATTCCATAATATAATATAACCATGTCGAGAATTGGACCCGAGAAATCTTGCATTGTAGGCAAACGCGCTGACCACTACACCACGAGGCTGTCTAAGTACACTTATTAAAATAAATGTTTATATTCTTATCTGCACTCAGTACATTTGCAATAAATATTACATATAATATTATATTGATTCATGATTTCTATTCAGTGTTCATAACATTCAGCTTAAACAGGGTGTTCTTTAAACCCTGTCACATCCGAACCCACGATGATCAGTATGGCCAAGAAGACATATTAGTTTATTTAAAAAATATTTAAAATCGAAAAAAAAAAATATTAAGAAAAATAAATGGTTGTTTACTTCTGCAGGAGAGAAGCAAGGGGGACGCGGCTGTGCGGTCAACGGTGTATCAGACTCCCCCCTCCCCCCTTCTCATTTCTCCCCTGCAGAAGTAAGCTAGCATTTGTTTTTTTTAAATATTTTAGTCGTTCGAAAAATTTACTTTAATGTTCCAATATGTCTTTTTGCTCATACTGATCATCGTGGTTTCGGATGTGACAGGGTTTATGGAACACCCTGTATTCACTTATTTTTAAAGAAAAACAACCAAACATTGTAGTGAAAAAGTTATCTTTGAATGTTGCTAGAATATACTTTAATTCTGAGCCAATATTTTTCAAAAAAAAATTGTGTATGTATGTATGTTATCAGCGCTATGATTTTTTTAGTGTTTTGTATTTCTAAAATTACTCCGCGTGTGACGTCTCAAGTTCTCTTCCGCTTCATCTCTTTCAGTTCTTCAGTTGACGGTAAGTAAACAGGAAATCTTCCCCAATTCTATTATCATTTGTTGATTCATATGAACTAGTGACGCCGTTCAAAGTAGTTCGTTTTTATAAAAAAAAAATTTCATACATTTTTAAGAAACTTTGCTGAATGATTTAATTCTTTAATTTTTACCCCGCATAAAAAAAAACATTTTTTATGTCCCATTTCCCGTTCGTCTGAAATTCTCATAAAACCCTGTACATTGTTATTTTGTAGACTCGAGATAGATAAAGAGTTATAGGTTTAGATGCTTGATCATTATTAACAAAAATTATGAATTTTACTTCGTTTGATTAACCAATCATTTTGATTTTACTTTAATAAAATGTTTAATAAATTAACATATTACAACAAAGATAAAAAAAAAAAATTAGAGAAGGTAATATAGAAGTCTAGATATCTACAGGGCTTATGATCTGTCATTGTCTGATTTATGTGGCCATTTTACACACTGTGTAACATTCACCATTTTGCCCCTATTTGAACATCTATATTTATTCAATCCTTTCATCTGTTGATGTTTGTGAAGTTAAAGAGCTGAAACCTTTATTTACGCGGATGTGATTCGTCTAATGCCAGAAAATCTTATTTTTTCAATTTCTGTACTTCTTCGTGGACCAGGTGGATTTGTCAAAAATATTTTGAGTTTGTCCAAATTTTTGCAGACAAGGACTGGATTCAATTCCCTAGAGAGATATTAATATTATTATTAATATTAACAGCTCCCCAGAAAGTTGAATCCAGTCCTTATCTACAAAAATTTGGGAAAATTCAAAATATTATTGATATAAAATATATATGGCGGCCTCCATGGTGTAGTAGTAAAGACGCTTGACTCAAACACGTAAGGTTCCGGATTTGATTCCTGGTGAGAACACAAAAATAAATTTTGATTTTTCTTAAGCCTGGGTGTTCTATGGTGTAATTCACCACTGTAATTAGGCCTTTTGGCCTTTTAAGGTGCGATTTTTTTATTTTTAAATGAATAAATATAACTCCTGTTGATATATATTATAGTAAAAAAGCTCTTTTTTTTCTTGGGAGAAATCCAGATTTGTGTATGTACAAAAATACACATACCAAAAAAAAATGTTGTGTAAAAAAGCTCCCTCGGTTTATTCTAAAATTTTAGTGTAAAATCTATAAAACAACTTTATGTAAAAGCTCTGTTACTATTCACACACAAACATTATTACAAACTTCTTAACCTTCCATAACTTCTTTCACAAATACATAAGTTACTAGATACTTCACCCTGATGCTGCAAAAATAAAAAAAGTATTATGTTCAATTTACCGTTGGTATGAGTGGATTGGCTTACTACTCGGTTAAAGCGTACAAGCTACTTCCATTATCCATAAGGACAATTAATAAGTACTCACAATATAAAATTGCTATTGAGAAATGGATAGTGGAGGTGGGTTGCACACGGATCGATGAGTGGATCAAGCCAAATATGTAAAATGTGTACTGTTTATGAAATTTGGTTTATTTAAATTAGTTATGTTTTTTTATGATTGTTTTTGTTTATATTGCTTATTATGTTAATGATAATAAGTTTAATTAGATTAATTACATTTTTTTATCAATTATTTTTACGTTAACTTTGTTAAATAACTAATTTAAGACATGTTTTAATTTTTGTAAAATGTTTCCCTCGGCACGGGACACCCCAGTGAGGGAACATCATTCTGTATAAATAAAAGAACACAAACAATTTAAAAGTATAATTTTTTTTAAAAAATATATAACCACTGATTCTCATGTCATATCTTTCCCTGTCTTTTTTTTGCGCTTATCAACTCTCGCAAATCTTTATAGCCGTTCTTTCACAGCTTGTTCACTCTACGCGTCCAAACGAATGCAGCTACCGCGCCTTTTTTTTATTTTGTCGATAAAGCTTGTATCAACCTTATATTTTTTTTACATTCATTGGTATTATTTTACGCATCTACTATGTCCGAATGAAAACGTGTTTACCTTAAAAATTATAGCGAGCAACACCGGAGCACAGTTTTCAGATAATTACCTTTCGGCGAGGATTGGCTGCTTTTACTTGTGCCCTTTTCGCTCACGTCTACGTGTGATGCGTGCGGTTCGTTCATTCGCTAAAATACCATGAAATATGTAAATCCCCGACAGCTGTCGGCTTAAATTGGGCTGAAAACAATGGCGCTATTTGTGTTAAAAGATGGCGAAATTCTTGTTGGAATAATTTGCACGAATATTTTACATTATCCTTATATGTCTGCCAACATCCTCAGTTCCCTCGGAGGCTTTCGCGGGATTTATCATTTATCCGCTATGAATTTTTGTTCACCGCGCTGCCAAATGATATAAAGTTAAACAGCCAAGTTTCAGTATGTGATACGGACTGCAGATGCCGATAAAATTTCTTAAAAACATACCAACTTAGATCTTACTTTGTTGCAACTGAGACAGAAAACATTTTTGAGAGGGAAATGTGGAAGTCTAGGCATTAACAGGGCCCATGACCTGCCAATGGCTGGTTTAAGTGGCCAATTTACACACTGCGTAACATTCATCATTTTGCCTGTGTTTAAAAATCCACATTCACTCTTTTCTTCCATCTGTTGACTTTTTTGAAGTCCGCTTAAACCAACTAATGACAGGTCATTAGCCCTGTCATGAAAATGCCAAAACATGCCTATTCAGTTTTCAAAAATGTTTTCCCTCTGTGTTGCAACAAAGTAAGATCTAAATATCTTCTCAGAGAGGAAATCAAGCAAGTTTGCAAACATTTGGACATACTAAAAACATTGTTGAATCAACTAACTGGTGAAGGAAGAAGTATACAAATTGTGAAATTGTTTTCAAGCGTCCCCTAGTAGGCTATTTGGTTCAGCTGAATCTCACCCACATGATAAAGGTTTCAGCTCTTTTTCTTCACATCAAACACATAATCATACATTTTTTTGTTAAACGTGTTTTTAGTTGTTTTAAATTGTACCATTGTTTTATTTAAGCGTTTTTTTTTTACGCACAATAAAATACCTCCTAAAACGTTAAAATAATTGAGTTTACTATTAAATTGTTTTTTTTTCGAAAATGTAACACTTTATTTCTAAAGAATGCGGATGAAGCATCAAAGCTAAGTTTTATTTAATTTGGTTTTTTCACATGTAAATCATATTACAAGATAAAATACGCTAATATACATTTTTTCATTGACCGATACTTTTTGAAATAAAATACAAATTATTTAAAATACAAGTATTAACATTCAAAATCAAACACTGGTTAAGCTCTACATTTTTTAAAAATTCATTAAAAAAAAAACACTAAACGAAATTGATAAGACTCTTATCAGTATTTGATTGTTATATTCAAATTATAACATGGAGTTCCTTAAAATAAACGCCAACTCAATAAATTAATTAAGAAAGTATGTACGTAAAAAAAAAGCATACTACGATTTGTTGGTAAGATCCCATTAATTTAACAGTCTTAACAGCAGCTTTCGAAATCAACGTTTGCTGGTTTTTTTTACCAACAAAAGATTGGAAAAAAAACTCACATTTAATGTGTGCTGACGAATACTGGATAACGTTAAAAAATAATTATGTGGGTTAGCATGTATAAAATGAAATATTTATTTTTTTCCAGATAACTTATGTAATATCCTTCCGTACATCTCCGCCATTTTACTATACAAAACATTTCGTCAGGGATACCATATCGCGCAGTAAATACCTGTTTTTTTAAATAAAAATGTTTTACTGAAATTAATTAGTTATAAGAACTAAAAGCCGCTAGTTTTTAATTATTGCTATTTTAATTATGAAAAATGATACTACAGTGGTAGTTTTTGTTTATTAAAATCATTAGAATTTGAAATACTAGCTATGAAACGCGTTTTAAAAGAAAACAGCTATACATTGCACCTAAAATGATAACATCATTTGATCAAAGGAGTCAAATATACCTTAGACCAAGAATATATAACAATAATCCATTTGCCACAAAAGCGAAAAAAATCTTGAGCAATTAAAACTATTTGTAAAACAATGGCTACTGGATTTGGGTCCCGAGAACTGCCTTGAGATGGTCACTCCACCAAAGCAGTAAATTTGTTAATATGTAATTATTTTTGCATTTCATGTTTTGTATTTGTATCCACACAGTGTCTCTATGAATATATGTCATATACTCGTATATTTGGCATTTGTGCGGATGTTGGGCCACCGGGAGCTGACAATAGCTTGTTATTTGACCTAATGTCTGCACAGTAGTTAAATGTCTGAGCTGTACTAATAATATAATGTTGTTTTCATTTTCTTTATTTTTTTTATTTTTTTTCTCTTACTATTATATATGTATTTATATCTGTGTGGATTAAAATATGAATATGTAATATTTTATATGTATTTTGTATATATTTTTTAGACACTATAGGTACAATATATTAAATCATGTTAAAGAATGCCTCAACACGGGTTGTGTCCAGTAAGGTATTCATATTCAAAAAAAAGTTTTATGTAAAACGTGATATAATGAATAAACATATTAAGATAACGCTTTTTAGGTTCCCCAGTAAAAAAAACAATTGACAGTTACACGGTTTGCAGTATCGCCGACTATTTGACATCACATTACTTTGTAAAAATCTCATTTCTGGTTCACTCTGAACATGAATTCGTGCGTAAATAATAATATTTGTGTCCGTGAGGTTTTAGGCTTATATTGTTAAGCCTTTTGGAAATAAAACAGAGTGTAGGATCGGCTTTGAATATTTTCCGGCACGTACAGGTGTTTACAGAGGAAACAGTGACTACATTAATCCATACAACATATCAATTGCTGTGTTATTGAATGATAATGAAATTTGAAAAATTCGAGAAATAATTATTTCCATGTTTCGCGTTTTATGAAGTTTTAAAATACTTTAAGTTATTAAAACTTATGAAAATATATTTTTTTTATATATTTCTGTTTGTACGATTGATGTAGATAGCATATTCTATTTTTGAGGCACTTTCAAAAAACCTAAAATAATTACGAGTAGAAGAGGGAATTTAAGGCGTAAATCAATTTGATAGTGATAATTATTAATGTAATATTTATAGATGGTGTGAAGTATTGTGTTTTATGTTTCTTATACAATAATGTTTTCTTTCTGTTTGGGATGTATTAATATGTATGATATTATGTATTGTCAAAAAAACGTTTTTTTTTATGTAAGTTTGTGAGTTTTTTTAATAACTCCTAGGAGTATATGTGGGGACCGGAGAGTGAGAGACGAGGATGTGTTGTTGTCTATGGCCACAGTGCCTAATGGACCTATATAAGGGCGCGTAACACGTCACTTGCCCTTTTCTGTCATCACCAGTATTCAAATTCACTCTTAAATATAATTTTTGTAATCTTTGTATTTTCGTGTGTAATAAACCAAAAATTGAAAGTAACATTAATTTTATTATTTATTTATTCCTTGAGTTTAAATCCGTAAAATCCATTAAATCCATTCAATCATAAAATGTTTTACATAAACTAACAAATAGCTACTATAAAGTAGAGTATAATAATGATACCTCTACAATATGTACTTTTTGTATTATATTTATTTATTCATTTACTTATTCATTTACTTATTCATTTTGTACATTAACGCCCAAAAGGCATTTACAAAAAATAAAAATGAAAAACATGCTAACATACTAAATAATAAACAGAATATACAGAAAAAAATTGTGAAATTTGTTAAAAAGGATATGATAAAAGGTTTTACAAAGTAGAAAAAAAAACAATAATAACAAAGGTATGCAAGAAAAAACAGAAAGCATTTAAACAAAAAATGTAAAGATGTAAGCTAATGAAATAAATTCTGTAAAGCAAACAATAAATTAAGTGTTACGGTAAGCAAGAAAGACATTTTTAAGTTAAGTTAATAAACAAGCAAGCATATATTATCACGAAAAAATAAGAAATAAAAATATGTATCTATGAAATGCGTATTTACCAATACTACAATGCAATTTGATATAATAGTAAAAAATAAAAAACAAGTATAAGCTAATAAAAATAAACAAGTAAGTATTTTTTTTTAATTTATGAAAAAGATGTTTAAATTATATGTTTTATTAATAATAAAAAAAAGGTGTGGTATAGCGGAATTATAAGACTTTTGATTCGTGAGTCTCCGACAGTGGGACAGGTCCCAACCCAATTTCTTGATCTTATGTAAATTTTGTTGCAAATAAAAAAAAAAACTCTTCGTGAATTTTCGACAAAATACTTGTGAATTATTTGATTTGAGGATATACTGTTGTCCAAATAATCATGTTTTTCGTAACATTTATATTTTAGCAGAATATTGATTTTACCTAGTTGGAAGCACGACCGTTACGAGTCATTAATGTTCATCATTATTCCCTTTCCACACCTAATGGTGCATAGGGCACTGGATAAGTACACCAATCGCAGTCTATCCCGATCATTTTTGTAACATGAAGGTAAGGTGATCAGTCTTACGCTTCAGGTACCATTCCAGGGACCATGAAAATATTCTAGTGTGGAAACACCTTTTAAAATCAATATTTCAAATCAACTATGTCAGGAATCGTACCCGAGACTTTGCATAGTAGGCAAACACGTTGATCATTACATCACGAGGCCGACAAATTTATGTTCTGTAAGCAATAAATAAATACTACAATATTTTGAGTTTGTCCAAATTTATGTAGACAAGGACTGGATTCAACTCCCAGGGGAGCTGTTAATATTAAAATATTACAACAGAGATGAAAAACATTTTAGAGAAGGTAACATAGAAGCCTAGGCATCTACAGGGCTTATGACATGTCATAGGCTGGTTTAAGCGGCCACTTTACATAAGCCCTGTAGATGCCTAGACATCTATGTTACCTTCACAAAAATGTTCTGCATCTCTGTTGTAATATGTTAATAAATAAATATTCCTTGTGGTAATGTATTACGAGTATTACAAAAATGGCGTTATATACGTTATTCATTACTACAAAAATGGCGCAATATACGTTATCTATAAAAATAATGAAATACAAATGATATTTTTAAGGTATTTTCGCAATTACAAAAAAATTAATTATCAGAACAATGTTTATACAATTTATAATTGATCAAAACTTCACATACAAATTTAAGGGTATTAAAAAATATTATCTTGACGTATTTTTATTTTTTTAAAGAAAATAATGAATGAATTTTATCTCACGCAGAGAATATTATTATTCAGACATTCAATTTAACAGTATATATATGTACATAATATGTGTAGTGTAGATATATACTCCGAGCATGCAATAGTGATCACGCGTGTGTGCAGATACTCAACACATATCCCAAGAAAATTTTAACGACTTTTAAACTCTTGTTCGAAATTCATTTGTTGTGTTGCATAACCATATCTCTAGTTTAACGGGTTAAATTATTAACATAGAAATATACCCTTAGTCGGCAAATGAAAACTGATGCTAGTAAATACTGGAAGAATTCATATAAAAATGGATCCTTTGTATTTTTTGTGTAAAACAGAAACACCAGATGGGCTTTTGATTGGAATAATAATTATATCTATATTTATTTGCTATAAGAAAAATATCAAAGTTTTTTATAAAATAAATAAAACAACTTTTTTTTCCACCGACCGGTTTCAAAGCAAACAAGCTTCTTTGTTGAGGTTTACGTAACCAATAAATTGATTACTTTTTTATTTCTATCATGTTCAGTAAATACTACACGTGGACCCAATAAATCAAGTCGTTTTTTCCTTACACGGGTGGTAATTTGATATTACTATTTTCGAAGTTATACGAGAGAGGACTAAAATAAATATTTTTTATTTGGTTATTAATTATTGTCTTCTTATTATGAATCACTTTTTTAATTTCTAAGATTTCTAAGCTGTCTAATTTTAATATTTTATTTTCAACATGAAGTACTTTTAATTCAGTGTCTTTTTTTAGTATTTGGTGAACATGATAAAAATAAAAAAGAAATCATTTCATTAGTTATGTAAACCTTGACGAAGAAGCTTGTTTGCTTTGAAACTGGTCAGTGGAAAAAAAATTACAAAAATTGTGGTTTAAAACAAAGTTGTTTTATTTATTTTATTATAATAAATAACCACAAAGTTAGTGCTATAAATATAAACTTCATATTAAAATAGTTTTCCTTTGTTTAAAAAAAAACTAACATAAAATATGTATTGTATTTGTAAAAAATCGCATAATAAATAAAAAAGTCCAAACATTTACAGGGCTTATGACACACATAACTGTTTTCTTCATTCGCACGAACACGAATAATGTAATCGAGTACAATAATAGTAGGTAAAATTTTGTTTTTAATCAAATTATTTTTAAAAATATCCCTGTCAATAATCGTCAAAATGAAGCACAATTTCTATCGCGTCTAATTCTTAGCTTATGTTCGTTAATTTTCTCGAAGCTTAGACGTTCAAAATTAGATTAATCGTTCAATTTAAACAAGACGTTTATTTCCTTATCAAACGCCACTTGTGACATTTTATTATTACTCGGATCACAAAAGTCGAATTTTGCTTTAATTAAACCGAAGGAAGTAAAACAGCACGATGAGTAAAACAATGGAATTCTACGCTAATTTGTACTGCAATGAAATTGGCTACCTAATTGAGTGATTTCCATACTACAAAGTTATCTTGAATAGGGGGATCTTGTCTTAGATACTGCAGACATTGCAGATAATATGGTTGTTGGTTCAAACTATGTTGTCTTCAGATAATATAATTTCCGATTCAGCTTTGTAAAGGAACCACAAGGAATCTACTTTTCCAACATATTAAAATTCGAAAAATTAATTTTCGGTGTTTTTGTTATTTTTAAAAAACTTTAGGCCTTTTGCGTTGCAATTTGTGTAAAACATGTTTTTTTCAGGATTTTTCCGAATAAGTAAGCTAGTACGCAAGTTTTAAACTCTGTTTGAATTCGATAATAAAAAAAATCGTTGTTTTCGACCCGCCCTAATAAGTAATTAGGGATGTACCAGGGGCAGTTTCTTAGTATATGCATCATCAGTGCGTTGTTATACCAAAAAATGAAAAAATCATAATGTACCAATCTTATGTTAAAAGCAAATTAAATTACTTTATGGCATTTTGAGTAATCGGTAACAAGACAGACATAACAAGAACACAAAGACAAATAAAAACAAAAAACTTTTATCTAGCTTCTGTGCTAAAAACACATCAGTTTAATATGAAATACTTGATGAAAATTAAGACATGAAAAATTGTACACCAAATTTAAATGGGAAATATAAAAGACGATGACATAAAGTTAACCGAAAATGTATACAGAAATAAAATACCAGACGATTACAACATTATCACATTAATAGAGCAAAAAGAAATGCAGGACAGTCAGAAATACTACACAGTGGACTTAAACACTACGATGACTTAAACAAAACATACTACTTTAAAAATAACATTGGACACGAATTTAAAATCAAACTTCAAAAAGCACTCGATTACTACACTAACCGTTCAAGGCGTAACATGACCTGACCTTATAATTTATTTATCCTGACAGGTTTCTTGAAATTATACGTTTTTAATTTTATACTCTTCGACTGAACTGTACAAAAAACACACCAGTTTGACATAAACTACTTGACTAAAATTGAGACCTTAAAAATTGTGCACAAAATAACACTGGGAAACATACAAGACGACGACATAATATTAGTCAAAAATGCTGACATACATAAATATAACACCAGACAACAAAAACACTATCATATTGAAAAAGCAAAGACAAACACAGGACAGTCAAAAATACTACATAATGGACTTAAACACTACAACGACCTACCTCACTACTTGAAAACTTTTAATGGAGACAAATTTAAAATCAATCTGAAAAAGCACATGATGACTGAACTAACTAGACTAGACGAGACATAAAATGACTAGACAATATTAAATTTCTAATGTAACCCTAACGGGTTTTTTAAAATTGTAAATAAATAAAAAAAAAAATATAAAAATATAGATGGACGAATATTTTGAGTAAAACTTAATGATGAATTTATATACGTTTTAAGGAACATTTTACAAAACTGAACAAATTACGGCGGTGAAAAAATTACAATATAAGATACTCATAATATCAAACAATGTTGAATGTAATGTTTTCAAGAATAATTTAAATAAAATATTGAAAGAAAACAAGAAAGTATGCAGTGTAAAGTCAATGTAAAAAAGAAACAAAACATAGTTTAATCATCCCCTCTCCTCTCTTCATAGTAAAGTGTTATTTTTTTTAAAATTAAATATATTTATTTTTGTTAATCTTTGCTTTTAATTGTTGTATAAAATAGTAAGATTCAATATGTCCATGTATTTGTAATTTTCTCAAACTGAACGGTTTGGGTAGGTGGGAAGAAATTGCCTTAAGGCAATATGCCCGCCCTTATATGTATTTATATTGTTTATGTATATAAAGTGTCAAATAAATAAATAAATATAAAAATACTGTGAAAAGAAAATATTTAACATTCTGTGATAATAAAATAAGGTGATATTTTTCATTTAAAATACGCTTGCTCTTTGATTCTGATAGTCTAACCTAACCTAACTAGCTTTTATATGTTTATTATTATTTATTTTTAAAAATTTTATTGGTGTACCTGTATTTTCAATTTTAATAACTTGTAAATATACATCTCACACCTGTTTATTGTATTATGAATGTATACTTTTTACATTTCTCATATCTTCATATTGATATTCTTACTTATACAAATAAATTGCTATTTATGACATTAACATATGTCTGCGTCACCAGTAGTACTGTATCAAACATCCATATAATAAGAAAGTTTTATTTTGTGTTTATTATAAAGATTGTTCTTGGATTTTTTTTTAAATGAGCTCTTATAAACGAATGTATTGTATTACTTTAATTGAGCGGGCCGAAATGATATTCTTCAATTTGCACACTGTCATTACGATGCTTTACCATTTCAAATTTATTATAATTATTTTGTTTTCATAATTATTTTAGTTATTTATTGTTATTTTTTTCTTTCTTTCTGTCTTAAAATTTCATCAGCTAGATTTTTTTCTTCATCATGCCTATGCTAGAGTACTAATTAAATGTAAGAGGCCTTCGTTCCAAGACTAAGACGTAATCTGTTATGACTATGATATCATTGCGATTACTGAAAGTTGGCTAACTGATAGTTTTTATAGCTCCGAATTGTTCGATGATAGATATGATGTTTTCCGGTCTGAGAAAAATCTGATGACTACAGGTTTTTTCTGAGAAGGAGGAGTGATTTTAGCAACAAAACGTAATCTTTATGCATCAATTATGCATGTATGTGAGTCAGAGGATGAAAGTATTTCGATATCTATTCGGCAAAAATCTAATAAATTTTTACATGTCTGTTGTGCATATATTCCGAAAGGAAATAATTTCCAGCATCTTCTCTATAGCTTCACAACGAGTATTAACCGAAATATTTTTAATAAACCAATTGATGACTTTTTAATTTTAGGTGATTTTAATTTATCTGATATATCGTGGTCATTTCAAAATAACAGCTATTTTCTCATCCGATAGTACTTCACAACATGGTTTTATACCTGAAAGATCTACCGCAACAAATTTAGTTTACTATACTAATTATCTTTTGAAAAATATGGACAATCGATTCCATGTTGACTCAATCTACACGGAATTAAGTAAAGCCATCGATAAAGTTGATCACAAAACTTTACTATTAAAAATTTAACTTTTTGGCATCAGTGGTGATTTATATCGATAAATATGTACATTGATAACAGATCACAAGTTGTAGTAATTTCTGGATATAAATCCAACTGTTTTTCTGTTACATCTGGCGTACCACAAGGATCAATTTTAGGACCCCTTCTATTTGATACATTTAGGAATACTTTCATCATGCCAAATCTGTACTTTTTGCTGATGATAGTAAAATTTTTATGAAAATAAATTCTTCAATCTGATTTGAGCCGCCTCTCAGATTATTGCCGCATTAACAATCTTACCCTAACATTAATAAATGCACTTATATATTTTTCTCGCGTAAACATCATCCTTTTAATTTTAAGTATACTTTAATGAATGAAATTGTTCCAAGGAACAATGTTATCAGAAACTTAGGAATAGTTTAAGATGCTAAGCTTGTGTTCAATATTTACATTAATTGAATCATTATAATAAGGCAAACAAAATGCTAGGTTTTTTAATGCAAATGTCTAATGACATCAAAAACGTTTATATTGCTTTATAACACATATGTGAAAAGTCAATTAGAATATGCTTAAATTATATGGAATCCCCAAAATAAAATATAAATAAACAACCTAGAAAGAATACAAAATAAATTCATAAATTTAATAAAATATAAGTTTCACTGTACACCAAATTCAATTCAAACTCTGGAGTATAGAAGAGTGATTGCAGATCATATATTCCTGTTTAAACAAGTAAACAACGTCGTAGGCTGCCCTTACTTACAAGTTCTTAAGAATATCTTGTACCCAACAGAACAAGACTAAATACTACATTTAATTTGCCAGTACCTAGGACTAACTCAAGGAAAAATGACTTTTTCTTTAGAGCATGTCATTATTATGATACTGTTCTCTCCGGTCACGCTGACATTTTTCATCTCCCCTATATGAAATATAGAAGATTTCTTAAGGACAGTACAACCGCTTAATTATACGATATCAGTAATGATTTATGTACTCGTATGGTCAATATTATATTTTGTTCCTTTTACGCTACTTTTTATGTAACTTTTTTTCTTTTCTTATTCTTTAAATTTAAATTTATCTTGTTTCTATTTCATTACTGTACATTAATATATGTATTCTTATTTTATTTGCAACTTCTAAGTGCTTAACAATTCTTAATTGTTAATTACTTTTATTTTGATACCGATAGTGTACTTAATCAATAGCTTACACCACTGCGGAAAATTTATATTGACTGTTTTCACAATTTTCTTATTTTCTGTATACAATATATGTAAAAACTGTTGTTTTTTTCCCAAATAAAATTTATAAAACAATGAATTGACCGATATAATTAGCAGCTGGAAAGTTTATCCATAAAGATACAAAAAAACTGTGTTTTTTTTAATAGAAGAAAAAAAAAGCATTTTTTTCTAATATCTACTCATAAGCTAGTTCAATAAATATTCATACATAAAGTTTTGATTGAGTAGCCACTCTCTTATTTTGCTCTTTTTGTATTGTCAATTAAATTTAAGAATTTTTCGGCAAAAAATAGGAATTGCTAGGTACTTAATAATTAAGAGTTCTATTACCATACTCATAACATATTTTTGGTATAATTCCATCATTATACGTGAAGAAGAATTTTGACATTATTATTATAAAAATTTTCTGAAATGATGCAAATCCACAGTAATCCTCGAACTAGCAGAGTTTTAAGTGTTTTGTACAGGAGAACTTTATCACTTATTTGTCTGTAAATCTATTCTGGTAAAATTCTCTAAACTAGATAGTACTGTAGATCCTGAATCATTTTAATATTAGTTGTAGTTAAATGTCCCCACGACTTTATGTCTTATCTTGGAATTAATTATAATAAGGGAAAATAAATTATTTTTAAAGTGCTTTTTGGTAAAATAAAATAAAACTTTAAAAAAATACTTACAAGAATCCACAATCGATCACAATAATTAAATATTTGACAATCCTATTCAAAACTATGATCGAAGAAAAACCTAAATACTTGTTCTCCTCTACAAATGATATACCCGCAAATTCACAATTACACGGGTTAGAGATACCATCATGTCAGCAATTTGTGTAATGAGCAATAATATAAGGAAAAACTTTTTTTTTCCATGTGGAGATTTTATGTACAAGCATTTAGTTTTTTTTTGCATTTATAATAAGACCATAGTCATGAGCCCACTTTACCAATTCATTAAAATAATTTTGCAGTATATCTTGAGATTCTAAAGCATTTTATTAGAAATGACTTGAAAGTGCCGAAAAAAGTTGCGAACACGGATTCCTGATGAACATTTGAAAAACTCGAAAAAAAAGAGTGAAAAACAACATTGACGTTCATAGCTCAGCAAACTAAGTCAGATGTCTCATTTTTTTTTAAATTGTCTAGTTTAAATCTAGTAAAAATGAGTGATTTATTTTCATAAAAAAAACGCGATACGCTTCTCGTGTTATTAAATTACGACGAAAATTGGCAAAAGGGTGGACCAGCGGGAAACGTATTTTAAAAAATTGGCCCGGCGGCTAAGAAGGTTGGCCACGTCTGCATTATTTGCATATACATCACCACATCTGCATATTATGTAGAACTTTTATTCCTTAGTCTGATTGATTCATTACCTTCCACATTCCCTTCTCAAAAATATTTTCCCTCTCTGTCGCAATAGATTTCAATGAGCATTAGAGATTGTGTATGCAAATAACATTAAATTTGAATTTATATGGTCAATAAATATCAGAGTTAGTGTAGATTCTGTGAGGAACCCATTGACCATGCGATGTTCAAATTTCAATTTAGTAGTGGAATTTCCTTTTCTTGTTCCGAATTTGATGTAATAATAATTATTATAAGCTCAAACATGGTGACTATTCGCAATAAACAATGTACTCAATTACTTAACTTTGCTTAGATAATTAGGTACATTGTTCAACACATTTTTCAAAATACTTTCTGAACGGCGGAACAGCGTTTATTCATTATATTTAAAGCATGTTATAATAAATTTTAGTTACCCACGAAATCTTTAGACTTTTTGGTTGGACAACCTTTTTTAATAGGTTTCTTTTGAACACATAAATTTTACTTTTTATCGTTTCAAAATAAGTTATTTTTCTAATGAAAAGATTAACATGGGAAAAATAAATTTGAAATAGTTTTCAAAATTGGTTATTATTTGAAAAAATACGTTATCAGTTTTTTTAAAAAGGATTATTTGTTATAAAGTACTGTTAAGATTAACGATTTTTAAAATAAAAAACATTTTCTGTGATTATCAATCTGTAAAATGTGTTTTTCTAGTAAATGCGTGAGTTTCTATTTTTTTATTTGTAATTTGTTTTCTTTCACAGAAAATACTTTTTTTTCATTTATTTGGTAAAATGTATTATCTTAAGTATTTAGTACTTCGAAAAAAAAATTATTACAGAGATCAAAGCAGATTCAATATGTTTATCTAAGCACATGTAACGAAAATACTTTTATTTATTTTTGAATATATATGAATATCATTGTTTGTAATTGTAAGGAATTTGTTAGAAGTAGGTAAAAAGGAATAAACGAATCTAATAATACAATGGTGGAGTAATCAAATTGACTATTGTATTCTAAATGTGAATAATAAAAAAAAATAATCTAAGAAACTGATTCAGTTCTGGCCGAAAACTTATTTTGCTGATTGAGTTCAAATAACACCCTTTTTAAATTTATTGCACGTGAAATTGTAAGCGGGTTTTGTAAAAAATAATAACATAGTCTAAGAAGAAAATATATAAATAATGTCCTAACTATTCAAGAAATATAAAATATAGTGACGTCAACTTATTTACTTTAACAAAGCTCCCGTAGCTATTTAAAACATAATATATTTCATGTTAACTTTCCTATTCTGGCCAAGTGGATGTTAGCCTATTGTTATACAAATAAAGTTTATTGTTAAACAGTAATTCGAGCTAAGTAAAGCAAGTTAGTTACTCATAACAAAACTGATTATATCTTTCGCTCATAATTTAAACTATTGATTCCATTTTGTAAACAGAAAATCATATGCACATACTCTATACCAAATAAGCAATACGAGAAGATTAAATATCGATCAAGAGTTTATTACGTCGTGAGAAAATGAATTAAAATTTTTAAAACCAAAATAAAAGCTGCATTATTTAGCTATTTGACTCAGAAAAAAAAACATAGTAATCCATTAAAAATAGTACACAAGTTTGACCATATTACACAAAAAAATATATAACTAGCATATCACATACCAGCGAGTATAACGTCATAACTCAAAATACGTTGCTCAAAAATTTTCACAAAAAAAGATAACTTTTATCCCTTCGTTAAGTTAGGTTTTTTGATTTGTGACGTTATACTACCCGAATAAAAAAAACATTCATAAAAAATACCAATATTTTTTTTAAATTAGCGAAAATACACAAACACAGTAAGGAATAAAAAACAATGAATTTTTACAGAAAATAAATAAAATATTATTTATTTTATTTTACAGAGGACTTTTAGTCCCACGAAGTTGGGACTTGTCTCAAATAATGAACAGTAAACTTATGTATGTAAATAAATAAATATTTTTCTTTCATTAATTTACTTTGTTTTTATTAGCAATATTGTAGCGCTATTTTTTTATGATTTTAACCACTTATATTTAGTGCTGTCTTGATAAATATATGTAAACCTTCTTTAAATTGTATCGTTTGAAAAAACGGAAACGTTTTTTTTGCATGAAAATTTATAAGGGCTAGGTAGATTCGTTCAATTTTCAAAATTATGTAAAGCAAAATAGTGCACATAACTTGAAAATGGAATGTTTTTTACAGGTTACCGTAAAAGTCTTAGCATGATACTTCAGAATTAAAGTAACAAAAAAACTTATTAATTAGATAAATAGTAAAAGATTTACGATCATATATTATGACAAGCATTTCTTGTGATAATTATTATTTTGTTGGTGTATTTTATAAATGGTATTAGTTCAGTACATTTTTTACTAAACTTTGGTCCTTGTTTTTAGGACCAGGACCTAATTCTAATGTTGGCATTATTAGAATTTCCACATTAAATTGGCATATTCGATGAATGACAGAAATCGCTCAATAAAAGGTGCATTAAAAATTATGTTATTTCAGGCATGTTCAAAGTTTTGCGCCCCCATTGTAATTTAAAAATACTTAGAAACCTTAAATGCATAAAACGTGTATTTTTTTGACAGACTAATGTATTTTCGTTGTAATAGCGTATGTGCAGTTGTAATTAGACTTCATGACACGTCCAAAAATATAATTAAAAAACCATCCCAAGCCACGGATCTAAAACGAATCCGTATGCAAACCAGGAAGACCGGAGTAATGCCACAAAAAAAAACAAAATGTTCTCTAAATAACTAGATTCTTATCAGATGGGATGTTGTAGGGGAGTTTTGTCGCATCAATGTAATTGATCTCTTTTATACTGCGAATGTATTTTATTGAAGATTAAAAAAAAAGAAATACATGAGTTTTGTCTTTTAATAATTAATGTTAATAATAAGTTAACATATTACAACAGAGATAAAGAACGTTTAAGAGAAGGTAATACAGAAGTCTAGGCATTTACAGGGCTTATGACCCGTCAATGGCTGGTGGCCACTTTACACACTGTGTAACATTTACCATTCTGCCCATATTTGAACATCTATATTCCTTCAATTCTTTCATCTGTTAATTTTTGTGAAGTTATTCCTTGTCTACAAAAATTTGGACAAACTCAAAATATTGTTGATAATAATATGTGGTTGATTTATAAAGCGCTATTTTTCCACTCTAACTGAGGTGAAGTAACATTTCATATTTTCTGATTTTTAAATTTAGGGTATGATCAACTAAAGAAGTGAGATTTTAGTTGAGATCTGAACCACTGGGACTGTCGATGATTTGCAAGTTTGAAGGCAATTGGCTCCAGGCAGAGGGGCCAGTAACGGCAAAAGCACGATCTCCAAACCTAGTGTTTGGACAGCGCCGGATTTCAAGTTTTCCTCTGCCAGAATAAAATGCTTACCTGAGAGTTGATTTTCTTTGACTATTTTTCTCAATACATAAGTCCGATAAATATCTTGGAGCCATTTTACGGAGGGATTTTAATACTCCCCAGTAAAGGGTGAGTTGTATTCCCTCTACGTTTTTGAACCAGTGCTAATCTCGAAGATGTTGTGAGAATATTTTTTTAATCTCGTAATAAGCCTTTCTGCTGCATTAAAAACAGATTTAAGTTTAACAGTTGGGTGTTTTGGGAAATTTGCGTATATTCCATAACAGTAATTTAGACGCAAAACGACAAAATCATTCACAAGAACTTTAGTTGCGTCTACAGGAATATTTCTAAGTACAGATTTGACTGGTCGGAGATAGAAAAAACCAGCAATTACCATTTTATTGACCCGAGAATGAAGAGAAAGATCTGAATTCAAATGAACACCCGGTAGTTTAACATTTATACTTGGGGTAAGATTACAATATGTGATTGAAATTGATGATCGGTTTCAAAGGTGTTGTCGCTTTTTTGTCGCTGTCAATAGAAGCTCAGTTTTAGGTGGATTAATTTTGAGTATATTTAATGACAAACCAGCAATTTTTTTAATTACTAAACTTATAATGGTTATCGTTTATCAAAGAGTTTCATAAATCTTAACAAAACATTGAATTACAAAAAAATTAACAATAACACTGGTATAATCTTGGTTGCCAGGTATTTTTTTTTAACAGTTAAACATTTAACATACGTACATACAAAGTTTATACACACATATAAGGGCAGATATATTGCCTAACGGACACTTCATTCTACTTAACCAAGACATTTGATTTAAAAAAAAAAAATGTGAATTTGAACGTATAGTAAAAATAATATAATATTTTAAATTTAAATTATTATTTTTTTATTTTTTTATTTATTATTTATTTACGTTTATCTTTTGTATTTTTTTTAATAAGGACATTAATTGAAGTATAAATCAATTTTATATGCAGGGTTCATAATCCGTAATCGATGACACTTACGTGCTATAACGTTTTACCTGAAATAGTGCGATGACCAAAGAAAACAATGTCATCATTTCCTATACAATCCAGTACAACATTATAATGTAATCCGAACAGTACTGCACATCAATTGGAAGCATCGTTTTGCAGTATATTCACATCGTCCCTACCATGAAGAAATGAACTCAAAGGAATATGAACTCAAAGGAATATGATCTATAAGGAGACCACAGGGCGCAACGTCAGTCAATCGGCCCAACAAGTATAGGTCAGTCAGTCAAATCAGCTTGACGAAGTCACTGAGTTCCAGCATATAGTTCAAGTGCAGTCTCTTCAACCCATCTTTGCCGCTACGCTCGTGATACACAACCAAGTGCTGTATCTTATTCGCCATGTAATAAATACGCATTTAATAGCAACCTCATGTCTTCTTTATCAATCTCCAACTGGGGTAGGAACCTCTAGCCTCTACAACATAATTCCTACATATCTTCTTTCAGGAGAAGAGGGCAAAAAAAAGGGTGGAAAAAAAGAAGTGGAAAGTTAAAACATAAATATTCATACCATGACATTTTAATCGTGATTTATATATGAATCAAGAAAGGCGTGTCTGACATGAGTGAGTAGATTATTCCACAATTCATCTAGTGGAACATTAGTAGATAATCGAAGAGCATAATATTTAAATACTGGTGAAAATATATTGAAAGGAGGGTGAGTGTCAAGAACAGGATGAACGGCATTGGAATTGGCAAACAAATGTTTGTCGTAGGAAACGGAGTGATGGTTTGTGGTTGTTGGTAAAAATGTATTAATCTGGAGTGGCGTTCTATGCCTATCTACCCTCACGAGAAAGTGATTTGTCGTTGTTGTAAATTTTCCATTTCTACTTTTAAATTATTAATTTCTATCTTTTGGGTAGGCTGACTTATCTTGAAGAAAATAAAAATACAAATTTTCAACACAATTCCTTAAAAAACAGTAATACCCGTTGAGGTCAGTAAATATTATTCCGATTTATCTATAACAAGAGTGTATTATTCTCAGTTACAAACAGTATCATAGTATACTTCGAAAACAAAATTAAATCAAACATGATTTCCTGCATATAAAATTTTGGATTTATGCTTAACGAGTTGAACATAACTGTGCTAAAAAATGAGAATCAAGTTGTCGTAGAGTGGAATACGAAAATCTCTTACCGTAACTACATGGAAAAAATGCTCTTATTTAAAACATTTTCTTTGTAAGTCTTTTCCGCTGTTTTATTTAATGAAATTCTTTTACTCAAGCAACAAACATCCTTAAGTTGTTTAGGAATCCTTTCAGCGAGATTTTCAAGATAAAGTGTACGATAGTTAAGAGCACTTTTCATTTTTTCAATCATATATAGATGTCCTTTTATCATAGTGGTGTTACTTTATATGTCGCGAAGTCGCATAATAGTTTACAAAGTATCGCGTGTAGTGTCCGCAAGTTGGCTCGGATAGATCCTCCTGTCTTCAGCAAGAACACGAAGGACAATAAGATGGAAAATTGTTCTGACGCTTTCAACCCGTTGCTATTCATAAAAAAATACCAAATATGAAATAATAATTGTTATTATTATTTTTATGAAGAAGATGTATATGATGATTGGGATGATGATTATGATAATGATGATCACGATGATGTAAAAGATGATGACAATTCTGATGATTATGATGATAATTATGATGTTGACAGCTAAGATTGTGATGATGGCGATGATATATATCTTGCCAACCACATACCGCACACCGCATCTGAGAACATAAGTCTCGTTGGCGGTGCCCATATACATGGAAAAGTTGCTCGTTGCTGAACGAGAAAAGCTGACCGAAGGAACTCTCTGTAATCTGGTAGCTTAAGCATCTTTAGGCTGAAAGAAAGTTAGCCAGAAGTACATAATACGCACTTCATTAGATTTAGAAAAGAGGGAAATGAATTCTTCACAGACTGGGATTAAACTGATTGGACATGATCAATTCGCCGAAATGATTATGAAACTTTATAAAAGCCTTGATGTTCTTTTTGGCAGCCACTAGATATGTGTATCTGACAGGACCTATAATAACGCCACGGATAGTAGCGAAAAGCTCCATTCAGTTATCATAGAGAGGGCAAAAGGGACAAGACCACAGAAAGTGTTCAGAAGACTGATTAGGATATCTGCAGCAGCACGAAGGGGAATCATCAACATCAAAAACAAATAACTTGATGGCGATGATAATAATAATTGATGGCGATGATAATGAGAGTAATAATCTGCTTCGCTGTCCGAAAATTGGCGCTTTTACATATGATACATGAGATTCCGGATTCGATTTCCAATAGACGTAAAATATTTATTGAAAATGAGTTCCGCAAGTTTTTATACGGCAATATTTTTTAAAGTTTATGATAAAATTTATAATCTTGCCTTTCATTTAACAAATAATGATTCAAAAACGCTTCAATAAGAGTACCAATGCAAAACCCTGTTTAAAAATGTGGCAATACTAAGTTATATGGGAATGGTGAATTTACAACAATCATCAATGTTAATAAGAAAATATAGAAGGTATGTATAATTTTGTAATTTTCCCTCTCTAGGTAAACCAATATCGAAAGAGAAATATAAACATTCAATGTTTCTGAGTCTTTGGTTTAAAAGAGCCGATATCAAATTTAATTTTTTTCTTGCTAACATTTTCTTGAAGGTTGATGTCAAATTTAAAAACATATACACGCATGCATATATGTATTAGTGTTTTTTATTGAAAAAGGTTTCAAACTCCTTGAACAGATTATTATAACGTCACAAAACCGCTGTAAAATTACTCTTCCTTAATGTTTTTAACCCAAGCCACAGATTTTCTTCTAGTTTCTATTATCGGTATTGGTTTGCACCAAACACAAACATGCAAACCTTCATCATCCTTTCCATCCATAAAAAACGGTACACGATATACTTATTTATATCCATTTATTATTCAACTTACAGACATGCCAATGAAGGTAAAGACTTTGAAAAAGGTGCAAGATTAAAGAACTGAAATATACAGAAGTTTGAGTTATCTCAAGAGAGAAAAATTAATGATTTTTCAATGGTTACAATACTTACTACAAATAAAGACCTAAAATATCTTATGTATATGTTACATTGAGTAAAATGACCACTTAAACCAGCTAATGACATATCATAATCCCTTAAAATGGCTGAACCCGAGTATTTAGTAGTGACTTTTTATCTTTGTTGAGATATATTGCAACGGTTAGTTTGCAAAGAATCAGTAAACGAAAAATAAATTGAAATTTGAAAGAGTTTACGGGAATTTGCCTTCCCAAACTCTCAATTCTCCATCCACGAAACAAATCACCAACGGCTAAGCTACAACGCTAGAACATGACAGGGTTGAATGGGCTCGAAGCTTAGTACATCAATCACAGAAGTAAGTTTAAGAGACAAGATATTTGGATAAAAACACCGCTCCTTACAGCATATGAATTTAATTTTATTAAACATTATAGATTTAAAAAAAAAAAAAATTAACTACATAAGAATCGATTTAAAATGGTACTAAATTAAATCCTAGATGAAAATATTAACGCAATTATTGATGTCAAAAACAATTTAGTATAAATGAAAAATGGCGACTCGTAGAATTTGGAAAGTTTTCGAATATATTATCTTGGCCGGTTGCTTCAATCACCTCGAGTATTTCATTTAAAGTCGTGGGTCATATCTTTCGACTTCTCATCGTGGAAAGTTGATTGATGTTCCCATTTAAAGCATAACTTCATAGGCACGGAAAGGTCTTCGAAATAATAATCAGCACAACATTATATGGTGTCAATGACAGTTTTTTGATCCTTGTTTTTAAATATGATCGAATGATAAATTTATGGTTTGCATCATCATCTTAACCCCAGATCCATTAATATGTAATCAATTTAAATATATAACATGACACTAGCCGTGCTGCTTTTGAATCAGAATTGTTATCAATGAATAAAATATATATTTATAAAATTAAAAGGTAAAATGGGAGTCTATGGGTTTCAATCAAAGATTAATGGGATGTCTAGAGACATTGGATAGGTATAAATTAAAGTTGTTTAAATCACTTACACAATTGTAAGCTCCTCTTGTTTTTGCTCAAGAGATTCCGTCTGTTTTGGCGGCTAGTGTGCCCGGAACGAAACACTTAGAAAATGGACGTTAGCAAATAATCGACGTCATGGAAAAAGCTAATAGAATTCTGTCTTTTAAATGTCACGTCTAACAATATGTCTAGTAATCATTTTGTCTGTAATAAGATATATATCAATGACCATACATCAAGATGAGAAGCAATAAGATAACTTTTTTAATCAATTGCAACATGCGTCAAGAAATTCCCGTATGTTTGAGAGTGTAAGGGTTTAAAGAAAGTTAAACGGATTGTACTCGAGTTGCAAAAATAAAGGGGTTACTCTCGTGGGGTATTCTATACTTGCAAGATAAATTACGAAGGGAAAAGTTTGAAGGCGCCTATAAAAAGCTACACGGAACTACTTTCTAAAAATACACGTATCCAGCCTAAGGCTTTAATTACTATGCATGTTAAATCATTGTACAGTGTAACTCCATCTTTTTATATTGCAATATGCATATATTTTTTTATATACCAACTTGTAAAAACAATTGTACCTCAAATTCATTCATAAGCCGTACATGTAGAAATCATAATGGACTCAGTGTTGATATATACATTTATAACTGCACGTTACATTTATAGAGAAAATTTCTTCATGGGGTCGATTATTTGGGATAGTTGCTGAATGTGTATCTTGAGTGGTTTATGATATGTATATGTTCCGCATGTTATGTATATGTTTGTGTTAGTTTTATATGTGCGTTCATGTGTGTGTGCGGAGTGCCGAGCCGGAGTCAAAAATGTTCAAAAACCCATAAAAAAATCTTAACAGAGAGAAACTACGTAAAATCACGGAAAATACATGCGGGTAATTCGGATACACCTCAATATAAAGTACCATTATTTTACCTTCAGTTGTCGCTTCTCCGGCCACCCTGTAAACATATATGGTATTCTAGAATATTTATGTAAAAAAAAAAACGACGGTAATCAAACCTGGGACTCTAGGACCGGTGAACATTAATTGAAAGATTTCATCTAAACAATTTATGAAATGATTTATTTGGTAATAAATTATATAAGTCATATATTATGTTTATTACTATGGGCACATGCAACACCAGGTACCAGGCCTGATAACGCAAAAACGCAACACGTCACCATCAACTGAAAAACTAAATTCAGACTTTCTTCGCCCGGCGCTGATATTGGTTGTTTCGACATGACATTGTTGAAAACTTTCATCATTTAACGTGAATTTAATTCATAAATCACGGTTAAGTTCAGCAAATATTGTCAGCATCCATTTTATTGTGTTTTTATTTTTATTATAATCAGTTAAGTAAATAACAAACTCCACATAATGTGTAAGTGAAATCTTTCATTTATACTCGTAAACGTTCATTCCCGTACAACAAAACTTTCGGGTAAGTAGAAATTCCATAAAATCATTTCTAATACGAAAAAAAATTTATTAAATAATATATCTACATGAGTATTCTAATTATAATTAAAAACTTAAACACTAAATATGAAAATAATACTACCTACCGTTTTTTTATTTTCCTTGTAAAGCGAAATTAGGTGATTCATTTTATCAGCCGTTAAATAGGAATTGAAACGAAAAAGACGTTTTACCAATACTACAATGCAATTAACCGTCCTGCATACTAATTGGCCTTTCTCAAATGCAAAAGTGGTGTTTTGCGCAGTACTAATACTAATTATTGAGAAAACTCGAACATTCTTACAAGAACTAGTCGTAAATAGACTAAACATTTCAAAGTCACTAAAAATAATAAAAAAATCATATTCAAACCTTTCGAACACAACGGCAAAAATAGTATTCAACTTAATGATAATGATAAAATTTATAAATAAACTTATCAATGAAACTTCTTGGTTTAGTTTTACTTTTTATTATTTTGACCAACGAGCGCTTTCGCCTAAGTAGGCATCTTCAACACCAGTCTTGAAGATGCCTACTTAGGCGAAAGCGCTCGTTGGTCAAAATAATAAAAAGTAAAACTAAACCAAGAAGTTTCATTGATAAGTTTATTTATAAATTTTATCATTATCATTAACTATGGAGTTTTATCAAGAAATATCAACAAAAAACATCAATAGTATTCAACTTAATTTTAATCGCCGCGCTATTTAATATACATAATACTAAAACTTTCGTTTAATATAATTTTTAATAAAATTGTTTGGAATATGAGCGAAACCAATAGGAAGGCCTTCGGTCTTAAAAACGGTTTCAGGTGAGTGTGGAAATTTTATACACCTTAAATATGTAATATTAAAACGAAAATAATATTGAAACACATGTAACTGTATTCTTTGTTTTTTTTAAAAAAAAACCCTATGTGTGTATCCAAAACCCATCTAAATGATGTTTCGTTATGAAAAACCCTTTTAATTATATGGCGCATTAAATGAAAATTACAATTATCAAGTTGAAAAAAAAAAAACTAGAAAATTTGACAGTAAAACTCAAATTAACAATTTCAATGTTTTGCGGATTATTATATCTGAAAATTTATATCACACGAGAAAAAATATTTTTAAGGCAAACTTTTTCATTGAGAAACGTAAACAAAAACATTTTTTTCAAGGTAAAGTAGAGTTTTTTTTTATTCAGTTGCATTTTACAATAAAAGATGTAACATTATGTAATTTCTCATGTCTTGATTTGTCCAAAAATATTTTTTATTTTCAAATTTAATGCCAATGGTAAAGCAATATTGTACTTCTATTTTAACTTTAATTATTTTTATACCTTCATCATTAAGATAAATAAATTAGTATGTACAAAAAAACAACGAATTTCCTAGGAAATTGGGAAATAAAAGAGAAAACTGATTTCAAGAAGAACTGATTCCAAAAAAATATCACCCTTCCCAAGACATTAGTCTCACAAAAAACTTTTTTCTTTGACTAACATAAAAAAAATTGATACAATAAATGGACTAATAATTCATCAAACAAATAGCATGTTCAGTCAATGGATCATTTCTGTTTCCCAATAAAATGAATTCATGTTACATAAAAGTCATGGGCCGGAAAAACGGGAAAATTTTAACATTTCTTTAACGAAATGTAAAGGAAATTGAATGGATTATTTGTGAGTTTCCGTTTAAGCCGGTATTTATTTACTGGTTCAATTATTAACGAAACATTGCGGTTAATTAGAGCAAAATGTAAACAGCGTATTTATATGATTCTGATAAATCATGTAGTATTATTATCAAGTTTAATTGATTAATGATCATTCTGAAAATATGAAAGTGTGCATACTTAAAAATTTGTTGGATTTAACATTTTTATAACTAACTTAAGGTTTCCTTGTCAAAACAATTTAAAACAGAGTTCAATATAATCATATGCTATAATAAATGAGTTCATAGAAAAATGGCATTGCAAATTTATTAATTTTATTGATAGTATAAAAATGAACAAATAATAGGAACATCATGTTGAGTGTAAAATTATCTCGATTAATACAATTTTATTACACTTATTAAGAATAACGTGGGGTATGATTATTAAATGATTCGCAATTAGGATAACTGACATGAAATTAACTTTTCACTGAATTTACCAAATGGGAAAAACAATTAATAATTAACTCTTGTGTTCTTCTTTCATAATGTTTTGACAGCGCTCTCTGTCTCTGCTCTCTGTCTTTTTTTTTTGTTGCAATTTTTTTGCTTTTGATATATGCAAGGTTTAATCAAATCTTGAAATTGTATTTAGCAGACTTGAAATTTCTTACACCGAAGATAACAATAATAAAAATAAAAACAATATCAGAATTGATAAAATGACACGACAAAATATTACATGATGAAAATGGTCATTGATGTGTGACGCAATCATCATTATAACATATACTTTATTTTTATTTGTATATCATATCACTGTCATTTTTTTCCAACGAATCAAATCGTATTCATTAAAAATACCCGACAAAAAACTATCATCATCATCATCATTCCCTTTCCACACGTAATGGTGCATAAAGCACTGCATTGGTATACCAATCGCAGCGAATCTTGATATTTTTTGTTACATGAAGGTAAGGTCATCAGTCTTACGCTTCAGGTACCAGTATAGGGACTATGAAATATTTTAGTGTAAAAAATACCCTTTTAAATATTATTTTAATAATTGTCGGCATCGTGGTGTAAAGAGTCAGCGCATTTGCCTACCATGCAAGAGGTCTCGAGTTCGATTTCCGATACAAATCTATTAGAAAAACAAACAAAAAGAGTTACACGATCAACAATCGAGATAAAAATAATTAA
This sequence comes from Micrasema longulum, assembly GCF_059751315.1. Classification (NCBI taxonomy): domain Eukaryota; kingdom Metazoa; phylum Arthropoda; class Insecta; order Trichoptera; family Brachycentridae; genus Micrasema; species Micrasema longulum. Next base: position 441,766 of record NW_028279034.1, read on the forward strand.
AAAATACTCACATTAGATGCAAACCATAAACACTACAATGGATGAGTTGTAAAATGTGCTTCAAATTGAGCGTACATTACAATACACGGTATTTTAGCGGTTAACAACATAAAATGTCAAACTTATCCAACACATTATGTACACAAGCTTCTTTACAGTGATAAAATAAAGAAGTAATCTTAACACTTTCCAGTCTTTGACCTTTGATCGTAACTAATATCATAATTATTTTAACAGAGCTTGCATATTGAGCAATGTTAAGGCACTTAATAATCACAAACATTTAGCAATTGTAAAATACCGTTCATAAAATGAAGGGGTAGTCTTTGTTTAATGAACGTGATACATAAATACTTCGAGCTAAGCCATAACAATATTTCTACGTCCCACATTGCATTCAAGATGGAAAAATCCTGAAAAGAAAAAAATAAGAAAAATGAAAAGAATAACTGACAAATTAACCCATTCTGTACATTTGGTCAAAAAAACTAGAGTTGTTTTCAGAAGATTTGACGATCAACATGTTTTGTTGTTTAGATAATTTTCCTCGAAAATTACTGAAATATCTGAGATTCGTAGTGTGGCAATCAGCGCGTTATACTAATACTAATGACATTTCATATGATCTTATTTTTGTAATCTAAATACGTTTTTTTTTCTAGATCCAATTTCGCATAGTTTAGGTGGATGGTTTGATAGACGAATAATCCAACCAAAGTCCCTAATCAGAGGTTATACTATTCTGCTTAGGGGATCAATAAACACTCTTGTGTTTCCAGTATTTTGCTAAAACTGACCAACGTAAACCTTAGTAACCCAGAATTATAAATGTTCCCATCAAGGGGCTTAGAAGCTGTAAAGGGAAAGTCGGTTTTCATTCTTCATCTCTTTACCATTATAAGTAAACATTCATTGTGCTGGTTTGTGTAGTTGCCAACTTTATGTTAATTTACACCCTATTCGCAGCTGAAAGTGCACAAGGCTCCGCAATGGTTCACTAATTGTGCCGTTTATATAGGTGTTCAGTCTTAAGTGATCAAAGTCTCAACAGAAACGAAGAAATCAACTTTGATAGATATTTTAATTGGGATGAATTTATCATGAGAATGCGGAATTACTTATTTATGACCCGTAAGTGGCTGATTTAAGTTATCTTTTTACATATTGAGTAACATTTACCATTCTGCCAAATTTTTTTTTGTTTCCACACCTCCACAATTTTCAGAAGGTAAATATCGTGGTTATACTGACAAAAAACTTTAACTCTAAAATCCCCGTTTTAAGTATTCAAGCATTTAAGTTTTGTTCCAATTTAACTCTTTTACATCTTATTTAAATATGGTAAAATGTTAAGTGTTCATTTAAGAACATGTTTTTGATATTTCCGTTTTTTAATTTTATATTAAGTAAAAATTAAGTTTTTTAAAGCTTTTAGCCTGAATAAAACACCCGGTATCCGATTGACCCTTTAATTTATTTTTAAAACTACAGATTTATGAAATTTAATTTTATTATATTTTGCTGTTTTTTAGAGCGTTAAAAACTTTACAAAACTGTATCATTTAGTCAAATCCGCATATTTTCTACTAAACGTTTTTTGCCAGTATACCTGCGATGTATTATACTTTGTCAAAGCAAATGTGTCTGTACATCATTTGATACTTCATCATAAGCAAAATCTGTTGAAATTTTTATTAAATTTTAAGTCGTATTATTCATTAATGTGATCGACGATTATTTCAAATGATTTTCTACCACTAGCGTTGGTATGCTTAAAATGTTTTTTTTCCCAATTTATTTGCTAAACTTTTAATTCTCAATATTGAGTTTGTCCAAATTTTATGAGAATCATAATATTAATAATAAGTGTAAATTATAATCGCAGAGCCAATTTCACCATATAAAAAAAGGTTCATGAAAAAATTTGTGTAAATAAAGTTAAAAAATATTTCAGCCAAAATTAAAACTTATAAAATAAAAAAAAGGTAAGGAAAGAAATAAAACGAATAAACAAAGTAAAATATATTATATGATCTTATAGCGGTCTCAGTATTTGTGACCACTTCTTGAACAGGATAAGTGGATCCACCCTAGGGTGGCTTGAAGCAGTTTATTGTTCGAGCTTTTTAGGTATTTCCATAGGCTCCAGATTCTTTGGCAAAGTAGGGCAGAGAAGGAGTTTGCCCGTCCAGCCGTAAACATTTTGGAGGCACTGCAGTACCTAGGCGGTACAAATAATTGCCAATATGCATTGTTATAGGTGACCCTTAACTTATTTCACGCTGCTTGCGTATAATTATTCCATAGTTCCGCCTTCCGTTCCAATTTTACGTTTAACATTATAGTAATCAAACAATACAAATTAATAAACAGTAAAAAACAGGATGCAGAAAAATGGTACAAAAGCCTTAAAAAGATGCAATCGAAAAATAATAAATTACAATCCAGCAAGCTTATTCCGTCACAATTTCGTTTAGTAAGTTTGTTCGTTTGTCATGTATCCATCTCACAATAACGCCACCAAAACCGTTTTTGCTCTCATTCCCGCTCATACGATAAGAATGAATTTACGAAACCAATTAGTTACAGAATAGGGCTACAGGACTAAAAGACTTTAACGAATCAATATTTGTATTCAATTAATCAAAATCATTACAAACTATATTACCGCTCCCGACGAAAGATAAAAAAGTATTATAACATACTTAACAAGTATATACAAACCTATGACGCCATACTTTGAGTTTCTAGAGCTCCGATTTAGTTAGTTAATCTTGATCCCATTGAATAATAATGGTAACTCTAAGAAATCAAATATTTTTAAAAATAAAATAAACGTAGGTTTGCAGAAAGCAGCCAGTCCAGAATTAAAAAAAAAAAAAAAGATATTGGTGAGGTCAATTCTATGTTCTGCTTAAAACAGACAGACAGCTTTCATACGAAAAAACTGTAATAATCAAAATAGTGTCAATCACATATAATTCCTCTATTTGCAGAAAAATCTTACGGTGCTTTGAAAACCATTTAAACTGGTCAAATACATTATAATATTCTGGTTTTTAATATAAATAAGACGAATGTATTGATTGTTCATCATTTGTCAAAGTCAAAAACATTCCAACTGTTGTGTAGATTTGATTATTTACTTTTTTTACAAAGGTCCCATTATCTTAGTTTAAATTTTTAATGACTGGCTGCTTTCTGCATAACTACGTTACATGATGTCGTGTTTGATCCCTCGATACCATAATGACATTTCAAGACGTTAACTAAACATAAAAACAACGCGTAATATTCTTCTCAATAATAAATTATATGTACCATACAAATATGAACACCCTGTAGGTGCTATGTCTTTGGCGGCCTGGACTTGATATTACCAGCTTATTTCGAGTATTATAGCATTAGTACTATGCTTACTGTTACTAGGAGTTAGTACAAGGTGTTTGTATTGTGGAATTATTTGCCGCTATGACTTGTGTTTATGGGCTGGACTAATCTGCTAAGTGCAGGACACAATACCACAGTGGTATTGAGACGCTGAGAGACAATGTAGCGCTTTGAGAAGATTTATCTCGCGTCTTGAAAACACGTCCTGGTGAGAAAACTAATGGTATGAAGTCACTACTTTAGTTTTGGTATTTAGTTTGAACTCTTGCAACGCAATAGCGATGGTTTATTGTCAGTTCAATCAATTGATTAAAATCTCAACCAACCTACGGGAAACGGTGATAAAGAAAATATTAAAACGCATTAATTTGTCAAACTACTAAAATCAAATTAACACAATAAGTGCCACAATTTTTCACATTTTACGAGATGAAAAGAGGAGAAACTATTCTCAAAGAATCGAGAGAGTCTAACCTCAAAACGGAATCCAAGCAGGCTATGTTAATTGTTTATCTTTATTTGTTTGATTCTTCTGTACGTGTGATGTCACTGAACTCCTCCTTAACCGCTTAACCGATTTACGTGCGGTTTTTAGCGAAATGTAGATCTTTGCGCTGCGCGTGTTTGTAGATATTAAAATATTTAATCTTATCAGTAAAACAATGTTAGGAGCATAAATGTTTTATTTATCGACCTACCTAAAAAAAATGGGAGGATGGTTTTTTTATATATAAAAATGTGTGAATATAAATGTTAACAAACAGCATTAGTTTTTTGTGGATCTCAATTAGATTATTTCCTAAAATTCATTATTATTTCTACCCATTCACTTTTTTTACTTGATTTTTGGTTAAACTTAAATAATTTCAACTGACATTCAAGACATTTATGAAAATCCCAATCCTATATAAGTGCACCCCTGTTGTTAGATTAGCAGAGTTTGACATTTACAAAAACAATTCTGTATTTAAAAACTGTTTATTTTATGTTTTGGAACTCAACCATAAAAAATTTCCTAGGTACTTACCTACTTAAACTCAATATTTGAATATAAATAACGTTTATTTTTGGGATGCAATAATAAACAAGTACCTAGGTACCTACTTATCAATGAAAAGTCTTTTTCCAAGCTAATAGCAGGCAAGCCAACGTTCGGGCAGGACAACATTTGTCGGATCGCTAGTATTGTATACATTCAAAAATGAATAGTGAATTATTTTACATTCATTATTGAAATAATAAAAAATAAAAAAATGCGTACAAGTAACGTTTTTTAGTATGATGTCACTTTTTACAATTAATTTGTCTTTTTACACACGTTTTGGACAGTATTTAGGTATTGTTTATCATTATGACTGATATTTTATTATTTATTTTGAAAAATAAATTTATTTTAAATATCTTCCTTTTCTTTCTATTTTTTTCGTAATATTTTCTACTAAATAAACAAACTTTAGTGCATTTTAAATAGAAGTTGAAATATCCATTAACATACATAGAGTTAAATAAGAAAAATTAAAAATAAAAGATAGCATTTAAAAACAAATTAATACTAACAGTTATACACAAATTTTTAAAAAGTGTAAAAAGGAAAATGTTTTTTTCTAAAAATAATAAAAAGATTATGTTGTATAAATTTAACTTTATGAACAAAATCAAAAACGTTATATAAAAAATAATTTACTGTAAAATGGAACAGATATGACTTAAAGATCTGGATTTTATGAAATAAACAACTCGTTAGTGAAATACAAAATTTTAATAAAAAAAGGAATTTTCAACAAATGTACCAAAGTTAGTTAATATAAAAATTCAGAATTCTGCCTAGCTAATATGAGTAAGTGGTCGACAATAAATTTATCTAAGAAATAAATATTTGTAACAATAATAATGACAAGTGAAATAGATTCTTGATTGTTTTCTTCTCGAGATGATATGAAATAATGTTGATTTTACAAAATAAAATCCGCAGATGGAACTCGATATGTGACGTCTTCGGTTGATATATTTTTACTCATGGTTGGCTCAGTTGATGATTTCCCAGAAAAATTTTTGTCGACATTTTAATTCAGTAAATGATCGTCTGTTTTCTTGCATTTGTAAATTTGTGTCTCATGATCTTGAAGAAAACTTTAAAATCTGATACCGACTTTTCCAGATATTTACGAATAAACTTCGTAATAATTAGTGATCTATTCGAATCATGGAGTAAATATACTACATTGTTAAATGTTTATCATCGGACAAAGTAGATAAAAGGTGGAGTAAATAAAATTGAATAAGATGGAAAAATGGAAAAAGATAGAAAAAGGTAGAAAAAAGGGGAAAAAAAAGGTAGAGAAAAGGGAACCTGTATAAAATACAATCTCATTTGAATATGATATCTCTCTCTACAATAATTTTGGTAATAAATTTAAAACGAATAGGCTTACGTTACGTTGAACGTTCCCTTTCTTGAAAGACTACATTTTTGAAATGTGCGGTCGCCTCTCTTTGAATTCTTGCGCGACAGTTGGACTGTTCATCCCGAGTTTTCAAATGGAAAATAAGTTATTTCTAATGCACGGATATTGTATGGATGAGTTACTACCGCGGCCGTCAGATGGCGCTAAATCAGGCAACTTAGAATTACAATCCAGTACTAAAATGCTTTCAAAACGGGGTACGTTGGACTTGTTTTTTACAACGTTACAATATCCTTCCTGATCCCAACAGTAAAGATAAATTTAATGAAATTCAATTGCAGAAAAAATACTCTTTTAAAATATAAATCTTGTATATTATAAGCAGGGAAAAAAAATGCAACTTCTCTGTATTTAAAAATAAAATAAAATCACCCGAAGATCCCAGCGTAGATTTAATTGAGTCGTTTCATCGGGTAGGTAAGCGACCTCCGGATCTGCTTCCACTTCCGTCTGTTACAACGAGATTTTCGAGGCTGACTGATTTTATCCTGGTGATATGTCCAAAATACTGTTGGTTTCACCTGTATCATATAGCTTGCCAACCAAATACCGCACACCGCATCTGAGGACCAAGTACGAGTGGTCATCTTGATTGTTTTGTCATAATGCTATTCTTGAAAACCCTTCGAGAATTTAATAATAAAGACGGATTAAAAAAAATTAATACTCACAAATATGAATTTATCGATGATTCTCCTGCTGCATTTAAACATTTTTTCTTTCCAGTCAATCTTCTTCCTGTGTTTATTTTGTATATGAACTACATTATAAAAAAAAAACCGAAGAATTTTTTTTGCTATTGTTAAAGTATATTATAGATTGTATGTTTGTAAGCATGTGTATGCGCATCGGTATATGTATATGTTAATGAGTATGTATGTGTGTATATATGTATATGTATATATTTATATATGTATGCGTATGTATCATCAATATGTGTAAACAAGTAAATCAAAATTTAATTTTCCTGTTCTTTCTCTCAACTTGTAAGCTATTGTTATGTTTTAAAATGTAAATGCAATTGTAATGCAAGTGTAAATAAAATGTAATTGCTTAGCTTGAAACGAGGTGTGTATTTAAGTATTATTTTATTTTATTCAGAAAACATACAGTCATACTTAATAAGTATTTAAAATGACGATTTTCTAACATAAAAATACCAATTAAGTTTTAAAATGACGATTTTCTAGCATAAAAATACCAATTAAGTTTTCATAAATTATGCAAAATATGTTGACATTCAATGTGACAAAAAAATTAATAAAAATAAAAAACTTAAGTGCCAAAAGAATAATTGTTAACATTTGCGTTTTTTGTGGAGGTTATCATTGGTAATAAATAAAAATACCAAATGCACACTCCGAGCCATCCATGTAAGCTGAGCAAAGTGCACAAAAAGTGTATACAATATGATAATATGTCTAAATAAATAAATAAATAAATAAAATAAAATATATCTTCTTATTACGTATTTTTTCATTGACTCGCGATAAAATAATTTTAAAATCATGTCTATAGTAAATCTTTGTTTGATAAGCGATTGAAAATAAGTACATATATACTCGTATTATTGCACATTTGTTGATACATCAAGATCATAACATTTATCAGTGTTGTAAATTTTAAGTTAAAATACAATAAAAATACTTGTTATTTAAACGTAAATGACGAACGTTTTATACGAATGCAGTTTGACATGTGAAGTTACGATGTCGCATTCGATAGTGAACGTCGAGTGCTTTGGGGCACTCGAGATAAAGTCGACTGCTTTTCAATCGACTTTATTCATATGGGTGGTTCGAGAATTCCATCACTCGTCAAATTATGGAAGTTGCATACGATTCTAAAGACGAATGAGTTTAGCATGAGGCCCCAGGCGTAGGCGGGGCTTCTCCAAATATTGCTAACTTTGAATTATGTTTAACTCATGATATTGCGTCAGTATAAACGGTCGAGTAACGAACCCATTACGTTATTATACATTTTATTTACTTAGTATGAAATGCGGTTGGTATGTAAAGAACGTGTATTTTTGTTAAAACTCACTCCTCTGGATCTAAAACCAATATTTTTTTGCATTTCAACTTAAAGTTTATTCTCAGACTCAGTCTTAAATACCGTTATGAATTTTATAGGCAATATGTTCTTACGATAATGATATGCAATAAAAATTATTTCAAACTACTAACCGTCTTGACACCAAAAAATACCTAAAGTTGCAGCGGTATAGCGCAATATATCCAGGATCAAAAAAAATTTTTTTTATTTTTTTTATTCTGGAATCGAACCCGGAACCACCGTGCGAGAAGCAAACGTCTAAGCAAGGCCACAGAAGGCTTTCATGTTATGATGTTGGCCTAACTGTAACATAAGTTTATCTGATACTATCTAACGAGTGTTTCATTTGTCTTGTCGATTGATTATACGGTCTCTTGTCAAACTAATCATGCTTTTTTTACATTTTTGTTCTGTAAAAAAATCAAATTAGTAAAAGAGTGTCTCGCACTCAAACAACGCATAAAAATGATAGAAATTTATATTTAAAATCAGTGTTCAGTTCGCCAAACGAATGGGGCTCTTTATAAAACCATTTATTAATTGACTTTATTTGTTGTTTACTTATTAGCAAGGACAAATTTTGACAAATTATTTACTATGCTCCATGTTTATTTATTTTTTATTTATTGTTAAGTTGCTATAATTTTACTCGTCCTTGCGCTTTGTAGCCGCAAGACTATTGCTGATATTGCTTTAATATGTAAATGTTATCAACCATAAAACACTTCAATTTTGTAAATGGGGTCTAGAATTTCAACAGTCCATGCGCTCAGTAGCTACATAATATAATATAATAAATATAACTCCAATTTTAAAAATATTTTTTTGAGTTAATTTTAATATCATTCAAACATTAAACTTTATTGCCAAATAAATCAGAAAAGTAAATGCGGGCTAGATTACTTGCCGCCCGTGAGCTATGTAGCTGCAAGGCGTGCTGTAATCTAGCTCCTATCTGATATAATTGAAATCGATCATAATTGGAAACTACGAACTAGAATCGTAATCGTTCATGCGCTCTGTAGCTGTAAGACGTGCTGGGATATTTATTTAGCGCACAGCACACAAAAATGGCGCTAAATAAATGTATCCAACTAAAATAATAATAACCGAGTAACAAGTTTGGCGACAACATACTTCTCAGAAATAGTCCTTTTAATTAGCCTGTAGGATCCTGGTATGACGCTATTTTATTATTTTCTATGAGGTAATATTGAGTCCATGATCTATGGAAACAAACCACTAACTTTTAAAAAAATCAGCAAGCATTTTATCAAAAATAAAGTTGGATTTGTTGACCAAAAATTGCACCGACAATGCGCTACGTAACTGCTAAATACGACAGATATTACGAGTATAATCTAAAATCAAATGTTTTTTTTTCTATACAACAAATTTCTTTTAACAAATATTTGCTTCTTTTATTTAAACTATAACTTGTAATTACGCTTTAATAAAACACCAAATACACATTGATGCATGAAAGTAGTTAAAAAAGCAGCCAGTACACAATTTTGAAAAAATGAGATGGTGCAGTTGGCCAATTCGATGTTCTGTTAAAAACAGCCAGACCGCCATTATACAAAAAACTGTAATCACCTTCTGGATATGGTGTCAATCACAAAAACGGCATTTCTCAATTTGCAGAAAACACCCATAGCACTGGAAAAATCTTGCGGTCCTTTTACAATCATTAAAACTGGTCAAATACATAATTAGATTCTTGTTTGTAATATAACAAAATTTATTATTTGCACTTGGCACTTTTTGACGGAAAAAAAATTTTTTTTAGCTACATTGACGCGTAATAAGATAATGCACAACAAAATTTTGAGTTTGTCAAAATTTTTGTAGATAAGGACTGGATTCAACTCCCTAGGGAGCTGTTCAAATGAACATATTACAACAGAGATAAAGAACACCATAAAAAAAGGTTTCAGCTGTTTAACTTCACAAACATCAACAGATAGAGAGAATTGAAGGAATATAGATGTTTAAATATGGGCAGAATGGTAAATGTTACACAGTGTGTAAAATGGCCACTTAAACCAGCCAATGACAGGTCATAAGCCCTGTAGATGCCTAGACTTCTATATTACCTTCTCTAAGATGTTCGTCATCTCTGTTGTAAAAATAATGAGATAACGAACATTCATAACTCAATTATCTAAAAATGGTATATTGAACATAAACGAACTAGGGCAGAGAACTGTTGTGTAGATTTGATTATTCACTCTTTTCATAAAAGTGTTATTATCAGATTCACGTTTCTATGACTGGCCGCTTTTTGCATCACTACGTTTATTTATTTATACAATATGGGCCTTACTTCATACCAGGTTCATATTAAGAAATAACTATACCCGGTTTAACTATTTATCACCGACGTAAAAAAAAGCTTACAGGTTATTTCATGCTAATTTTTTATGGACAGTCAACACCGATATGTGCGCGTGCGCAGTAACTTTTATAACAACACAAACAAACGTCAAAGTCAAATCGAGACTGTAAGAAAAAGAAATTAATATTAGGAAGATGAGGAGAAGTTAAAAACTAATTCTATAGTTTAGTTGTATTTCTTTTTTTTATCAGAAATAATTCAAACACAAACAAATATAAAAACAAATAATTAAAAATCACTTGATTCGCATTGAGAAGGTCGCAGGACTTCGAAATTGTTTGAAATTGTAAAAAAAACTTATAAGCTATTTATTTTGATTACCGAAAAATATGACTTTGACAGATCTCGTGCTTATTCCATCGTTATACCACATAATGTGCAGGTATAAGTTTTTATGATCGCTATCCCAGATTTAAAGCGAGGTTTATAAGTAATACTTATTGCTATTTTTATTTATTTTTTTTATATTTATTTTATTTAGAAAACATACAGTCATACAAAATAAGTACTAAAAACAAAAAAATTTTAACATAAAAAGACCAATTAAGTTTTCATAAATTAAAAAGATATAAACATTAAATGTTACAAAAAATAAAAAATAAATAAGAATTTTGAGTGAGAAAAGGATAATTCCAAAATCACTCGCAAACGAGTGGAGGCGTATAAAAAAAAAAAAAAAAAAAAGGATAATTGTTGACATTTGCGTTTTCCATGTAGGTAATAAATTAAAATAAATAAAAATACTGAATGTACACTCCGAGCCATCTACGCACACACATGAACGCACATATAAAACATACACAAACATATACATTACATGCGGCACATATATGCTATACCATCACTATTCTACCACTATTCTTAAGCTCAACTCTATGCCCGATTTATAAGTAAGGCCGTAAATGTAGCACTTAAGCACCCGTCTTATGTTCTATATAACCTCAGTTCTGGAATCTAACTTATAGTCAGTAAACGTGAAGCGGTGGAAAAAGGTGCTACACACAGTAAATTCACAAACAGTTACTCTACTACGCATTTTGCACGGCAATGCAGCGCTCATTTTTCGGAACACAATTTTAAAATATCGTTTCATGAAGCATTATCTGTATTTTATCTTATCTCAGTTCAAATACACAATAATATTTAAAGAGCAACATTATTTTCAACAGTTTGTCTTACGGACATAGCTGATGTGAAAATGGAATCAATCAAAATAAATATTAGTTTTCAAATATTTGAAATAAGATCAAATATGTTCCATTGATCCAGTCTTATTGTGGCGCGAATCGAGTGAGTAAACTATACGAAGAAACAAACAAACGAATATGTGCTTTATACCATGTACAAACAGGTAACGGTATCCCTCGCAAGTCCATCCATAATCCTAGGAGTATTGATATTGGTTCACATAGCGTAATCGAGACAATATGGCGGATAACAATCATCGTTGCGAAACGTTTCAACAATGAATTACCAATCAGTTTTGCTTCCCACCTTGAATGGATTATTAGCATTAGTGTTTCCGTTAATTATTATTACTAACGAAATCCATATCCGCTACCAGGTGGAGCATATGGTATTTACAAAGTCTTCCCAGGCCTTTCTGTCAGCGCCTAGTACCCGTGTGTTATTCTAAGTCAAGTCCGTCTCTAAAGTTTATTTCCAAAAGTAATGCTATAACATACGATTATACGAAACTTGAATAGTCGGAATTTCGTTTTGACAAAGTGTACTCTAGAGTTCCAGACAACACGTACCATGTTAAAAGTTGCTCCAGAAATTCCTAAGCGGATTGCAAGCTCTATTACTAATCTTAGGGAGGTCAAAGAACCACCAAACTCGACTAGTAAAAGAAGCAACGGAGATTTACAAACATCCCGACAACATAAACATAGATGATGGGATGCGATTAAAAACATCCTGGTACCCAGTCATAAAGAAATCGCATAAAGACTGCGATGTAACACAGATTTGTGATACGGTATAGATCCTAAGTACATAATGGTACACATTAATCTAAACGACTACGACACGGTACAAATCCCAAATACATAACGTCACACATAAACGACTACGACACGGCACAAATTCTAAGTACCTAACGTAACACATATTCATACACAAATAACATCAACGCTGATGATGGACGCTGTAACGCGATCCGAAACGTCTGTAAAAAGTACGAACGACACACGGCATAATAACCCAGAAAAACTTAATGTGAATCCTTATAGTGGTATGGGAAAAAAATATTTTTTTAAGGTATTCAATAAACTGTTCGCTTTTATAATTTTGTATCACATATTTACAATTGATATTTGTATATTTTAGATGGCAACTCCAATTAATTTATATTAAGCACGTGGACATGAAATAAACCGGCACCTTCCTTTTCAAATATCAATTTTCTCACCCTTCCAACCGATTATTCCAAACCATTTCAAGATCTTGTAAAGCTTTCAATATTTATTATTACGCGAAAAGTAAAGGTGTATTTTCTTTCATTTGTTCGTTTTATAAAATCCTTTAGTCGATTCTTTATTTTCTTTTTATTCACTCTTTTTATTTATTTTCTGGAGGCAATATTATTGATCTCGTCCTCTGTGTAAGCTATTCATCTGAGCAGAACCGATATTTTATTTTATTTACCTAAAATTCCGTATAAAAGAGTTTCTTGAAATAAACTAAAAAGGATCATCATCACGCATTTATCCACATACAATTATGAAATTGCATCGGTGCTCCAATCGCAATGCGTCGGCGATAATTTGTAATACACATATAATTAATATGATCAACACTTTAAGCACCAAATTTTTATTTTCTTCTTCTTCTTATCAGCCCGTTTCACTCCACTCCTCTTCCAAATGTTTCTATGTTTTTCTGTCCTGGGCACTCTGTTTCCATCCATGGCTCACGAGTTAGACGACGTCGTCAATCCATCTCCTCTGTAGTCTCCCTACTTTCCTTTCACTTTCGTAGGGTCTCTGGTTAAATATTTTGTGGGTCCACCTATCGACTTCTTGTCTCGTCACATGACCCGCCCACTGCCATTTTTGCCTACGCATTCTTTTATAAAAGGTCAAAAATTTTATAATCGGTCTTAAATTATTTTATCAAAATAAGTATTTGTTAAATCAAATACCCCAATGTTGTCGCAGTATATTACACAAATAAAGCAAACAGTCCTTGTTTTGTATGATTTTTTCAAGTATCTTAAGGCAAAAATTTTCATCTGGTGATATGGGCCTTTTTGCTTTTGCAGTAATTTTATAGATATATTATTATTTTTTTAACGCCCAGTTGCATTCTACCCGCAACACTACTGACTAGTCCAACTCGTTAGCGTCCACGGCGTGAACCCTGGGCAGTGGGATCACACTCATAGCGGTGTGATCACAACAGATAACGAGAGGATGAAAGGCGAGATTTTGGCGCCTCAAAACCAAAACCAAACAGCTAAGAGAAGGTAACCCCGATTGAAAAATTCACCAGAGAAGGCAACGGGAAACCACTCTGGTCATCTTTTTTCAGGAATCATTATGGCAAGTACATCAATAAGCAATCATCCTGGTGGCGAAATGTAAAATTAGCACAGGACAAATACATATGTTTTCGCTGTAGTGATCGCCAACGTCGGGGGGACCCGGCAAGGCACTAGAAGAAGAAGAATAATAATTTTATCCCCCCCCCTCCTCGTAAACTTAAACCGTAAGAATAGTAACATAAGATAAGGAAAGGACGGAAAAAAAGGATGATGGTTTCGTGACTATAGAGGAGATACAGATTAAGGCCATACCAAAGAGTGCGTTCGAGAAATATTTTGAGGTTTGACGAAAAAACGCTGAAATTAGTGTGTATATTATATCCGATGGTAATAACTTTAAAGAATTCAATATTCAAAACTTATTCCGATGTAAATAACATCAGAAAACTAAAAAAATAACGCTTCACGTGAAATAGCTGATAAAATATTTTTTCTCAAAAAAGATAAATCTAAGAAATACTTACAAAATCCGTACAATTTTATTCAGGTTTTCAAGGAGAAATGGAAGATTCTTACTAAACATTTGAACAAAAAAAACGTCTCTGACGTCGATATTTTACGAAATTAAAGACCTGTCAAACTTGTTTTGATGGGAACTTCATTGTAATATTTGAAAAATTGTAAACAAGCTGCCAGTCGAAGAGGGTTTTGACCGTAATGATAATTATTTGCGGAAATTGGCGGTACCGATCAATTTCAGGGGTTTTCGATTTTTTATCCATTTTCATCATCCACGTGACCGCTGACTGTAGCCAGGGGCGAATTTTCCAATTTCCCGCAGAACAACAAATTATTCAATAAGCAGGAAATACCCTACACCATTTTCAGAAAAATATTTTTGGTGGGAATATTCGTTTTTTAGAAAGGAGTAAAATCAACATGTTTTTTCGATATTTACAGAAACCTATTTTAAGACTCAGTAAATAAAAATACTTTTTCCTCTTTAATTGTAAACCTGGCAGAATTAACTAAATTGGATAATTATCTGTTTTTATACAAACAATAAATTAAAATAAGCTTTCAATTTTTATAACGGCCAGCGCTTTAAAAATGAAATACAAACATAAAAAATAATCCCTACTCAAAACAAGCTCCTGGCCTTAATTGACATTGATTAAATGTTAATTGACACAAGGAATACGTTTTTTGTTTTTTTTTTATGTATTTTTGTATGAATAAATAAATTTTAATTTTATGACGATTTCATGTTTTTATAATTTATGAATCAGAATATGTTATTTTATTATTTATCTTGTAAACCAAATTTGATCAATATGTATATAATATATCATTTTTTCATACACATATGTTATTTTTAGCAATAAGCGAAAATTGCCATTTTATCAGATATTTTTATGTTTACCATTATGTATTATTTAATTTGGTACTCACTCTTGTTTTGCATATTATTTATTACGCCTATTTCTTACTTAAAGAGCGAGTTTCTAGAAACCAGATCTTAATTATCATTTCAATTATGTTTTTATATATACATATTATTGTTTTATTGATTTCAATGATACTATTATTTTGTATATTTGATTATGTATGAATCTAAATTTGTATAATTTATGTTTGAATAATTATATCTGATTATCTTTTTTACCTTGTATTCTTTGGAACGTTATTATTTATTACTTTTACTTCGTTTTTCTGGATTGTTCTTCTATTACATCACATGTCATTATAATTTAATCTAATTAATTGTACTATGTATTTTTTATTGTTAATTATTATGGCTTGACACGGGCGCAGCCTAAAAAGCCTCAATAAGTTAATTAATATTGAAACGAATGATTTTTAAACGGTCATCTGCACGAATTACCAGTTATTTTTTTTACAACAATTTAGAGTAACTTCAACACGTTTTCTGAATAAAAAGTGTTATTTGAAATCTTTTATATATGTATAGATATATTTAAATATATATACATGTATGTATATATATATATTAGGGTGTCTCAGACTATAAAGGCAATTTTTTTTTACAGATTGATACACGCATACCCTCTTATTTTGTTCCATTTGACTATAGATATAGGTAAAGGTATAGATATAGGTAAAGATATAGATATAGGTAAAGGTATATAGATATAGATATAGATATAGATATAGATATAGATATAGATATAGATATAGATATAGATATAGATATAGATATAGATATAGATATAGATATAGATATAGATATAGATATAGATATAGATATAGATATAGATATAGATATAGATATAGATATAGATATAGATATAGATATAGATATAGATATAGATATAGTATAGATATAGATATAGATATAGATATAGATATAGATATAGATATAGATATAGATATAGATATAGATATAGATATAGATATAGATATAGATATAGATATAGATATAGATATAGATATAGATATAGATATAGATATAGATATAGATATAGATAAAGACATTTATATAAATATGGAAATGGAATATATAAATAAATAATGTTTTTTGTAATTAATAAATTATGTATAGAATTCGGTTTTAAATTTTGGTATTCCGGTTTTTCATTGATTTTAAATCTTATTATTGCGATATCGTGTGCTCATTTTTCGTTTTTTTATATATTTCTCTATATTATTTTAAAAAATAAATGTATGATAATAAAGTATATATTTTTTTGCTGCTTAACGTTAAGTTATCTATCTTTCTCGCCTTTTGTTATAAATTATAATACTATAGTTAAGTTAGTAGTAATTATTATTTTACAATTATGCAGTGCGATTATATGTTTTCATGGTAAGGATCTTCACCGACATGCCATGTAAATAAACTTGGTAAGTCCTGTAATGGAAAAAAAAAGTAATATTATTATAATATGAAAATAATAAATGAATAAAAAAATAAAAATAATCATTAGGTGAGTGCCGTTTTTTATTTTCGTACTTGCATAAATCAGTATTTTATTAAAGACGCCTTTTAAATAAAAAAACAACGTTACTTACTTTGTTAAGTGAATTGAAAAACATAAACAAGCTTTTAACCGCTTCAGCACAATCATTTTTCTGAAAATTTACTTAATTAAATCCTACCAAGAATTTGAGACCAAAATATTCCAAAACGGGGGGAGTTCTTGTTTTTTTTTTATATTTCTAAATGATTTCTTGAGAATCAGTTGTTCTCATAATACCTCTTTTGTCAGAGTAACTTATAATATTGACACAAGACAAGTAATTAAACTCTCTCGCGTTGACAAAAATACTCCGACAGAAGTTATACGAATGCATCCTTATGAATTTTCTCTTTGTAAAATGGAAACAATGAGGCCACAGTTGTATTTACTATTCACTGAAAATTTCGTAGAATATTTAATTCCCGAAATAGAAACACGGCCACACAACGCAATACTCAGAAGATAAAGCCTTGTTTTTCAGTGTAGAATTGTGCAATGTATTTTTACATCAAACCTGTATTTTTTGACCCCTCTTTTGTATTCCAACACTGCATTAAAAACAAAATACGAATTTCGTACTATTTCAATAATAAATAAAAAAATTGTAGTTGGAATAAAGTTTTTTGTTCCTTAAATCAGCAAATCTTTTTTTTTTTTTTTTTTGTTTAATAGTTTTTTCTACCTAGAAATTTTAAAGTATTTTATGAACTTTGCAAATGATGAACTTCAGGTTACTGTAGATAAGCTTAGTAAAAATTCCGCGTTCAAGAGTTTAAAAATCAAAATTTCAAAAAGCCATGTACTGTGAAACATTTCGTACCTTAATGCTCAAAATCTGTCAAACCAAATCATCGAAAATGTCGAGAGTTTCAAATACCTTCAAGTATATGTTAAAATGAAAGCTTTCAAAAAGAACTAGGAGTGCGGCTAGGTATAGCAGGCGCCACATTTAACGGTATCGAGGCAGTCTGGTGATCAAATATTCAGTTTGTGGAAACCAAATGCCGCCTTTATAGCGCCTGCTTAACACATATTCTCCTCAACGGATGCGAATCGTGGTACCTCACAAGGGCCTAAAACAGCAAAATTCTTAATTTTCAGAATAGGTGTCTCAGAAGAATCTTGGATATGCGGTGGTTTGACTTTGTGAGGAATAAAGTAATAATAGAACGGACGCAGCAAACTCCGGTCACAACTGTCATCAAGCGGAAGCGATACAGTTGGCTGGGCCAATATACCGTGGATGCCTCCTGAGAGCCTTAACCACACTTGCCCACTTTACAAGAGATAAGGTTCTCGACGTCCTGGACGTCTACTGCTGACTGTTTGTCGGTGGTTTATGTCAGAACCACGGGACGTGAACTTGACTTGGGAGGACGAAGATTTTATTATTTGTAAGAGTGTATGGGTTATTTTTTTTCTTTATATTGCTATTGTATCATACGTAATTAATATTTATTTTATGTTTTTTTTTTCTGCCATTTATTATAAACACTGCCTAAAAAGTAATAAATTTCTCAGTCTGAACACGGGCACAGTTTAAAATACCACAATAAGTAAACCTTTGAATGTGTCAACAAATACGAAATGAATCAGCAAAGACATTGGTAAAGTGTAAACCGAATGATTTTGCTGAAATAAATACACCAACCGCATTGTTTAGAATTCTTTAAGTTTTATTTTATGACTTGTAACTTTACAATGATTTCCGATTTACTTTATTTTTATTATTTTCATATAATTCAAAATAGTGGCTAAGTTCATCTGGACGGATAGTTTAAAAACAATTAACTTTAGACTGACAAGAGAATTTGCAGAAAGAGAACGTGAAAGACTTTTTCGCGCTCTTTTATTTACAGCAATATTAACTCCAAACATAATCACGTATTCGGTGTGACCAATAAAAAAAACTAATATTAAATGATAAATGGACTAACACTTACTTACTTACACTTGATGAAAAGAAATGTAATATTATCCAGGTACGAAGGTTTTCACGGTCACTGTTATCAATATGTTTCCTTTTTGGGTGATACCGTGTGTGTTGGATTTGTTCCGATGTTTCAACTACCATTGAAGGAGACATCTTCAGGGGAAACTGAGTGTATTGAATAAAAAAGGATGTGCTTAAGTACTAGTAATTTGTACAGTGTCGCAGTCGGCAGTAGGCACATTTTTATTCATTTTTGTAGTATGTAGTGCTGGGAACCATGATGAGTGTAATTTATGCCCGTCGTCTTTATTTATGTTATTTGGGTATCTGTGAATTTCAATTGCCTCTTTTATTATTTGTCCACTGTAATTACTAAGTTAAGGCAAAAGTTTTGGTTCAAAGGTGACAAAATGTCCAGGAGATTCTTATCTTTAGGGTTCAATGAATGTTTTTTTTTTTTTCCCACAATCCCAAACGTTGTTCCAATATTATGTTTCTTAAACTGAAACAAGTTATTTAAACGCTTTTTTTTTTTAAACACTCAATTTACCCTGAAGATGGAAACTGCAATGGTAGCTGAAACGTCGGAACCAATCCAACAAACACGGTATCACCCAAAAAATAAACTTATTGGTTATATTATCCATTTAAAATCGAGAAAAAAATGACAAAAAATAGATGCTTACATAAATGATAAAGGATTAATTGAAATATAACATGTCAAATACATAGGACTAACAAGAGACAGACAATTGACATAGATATTTCATATCTATAATTTAATTAGTAAAGTGGCGACTTGTCGAGTCTTTTTTTCAAAATCTAAAACTTAGTTTCAAAAATGGAAAAAATCTAATGAATGAAGTCTATGCTAAAACTAAAATATGTCATATGCAACTACCATGGGGAACAAAATATTAATATGACATAAACATTCTACAAAGACTGCAAAATAAAATATCAGAGAAATTATATTATCACCTCCTTCATCTTACAGTAATCAAATAACTTCATTATCAAAGTGAACAATTAAATAAAACTAAACTCTTTTAATTAGAGTCCTTAAAATGTGTTTATAAATTAGCCACTGATTTAATTGTAAACGAAGAACTAAAACATGAAAAAAATAAAAATATATATAGATACAATACGAGAATATCAGAAAAATATTATTCATAACATTCGAAAACGAGACAAGGACAGTCGATACTTATAAACCAGGGACTAAAATTATTCTATAAATTACCAGACAAAACTTAACAAAAGACTTCGACAACCTTTACAAAAGATGTTAAAAATATTATCATTAGCAATGAAATATGAATTTTAAAAATTAAAGTTATTTTGTTAAATGAATGTTTATAAAAAATTTCGATTAAAAACAAAAAATGAGTTCTTAAGATTCTTTATAAAAAATCTATCCAGACAAAGAATGCGATAAAAGTTACTCTTGACGAAAACTGAAACCCTTAAGGAATCGTCTTGGACGTCCTTCACTGACAGTTCATTTGCAGTTCATATATGAAAAAATAAACGCGGACGCGACTTGGGACGACGCACAAGAGTTGGCAGCCGAAAGAAAAGCTTGGAAGCACGTTGTGGATGTGGATGCAATCTCCGTGTATGAAGCGAACATGATGTGTGAAAGTATTAGCTTTTAATAATGAAAGTGTCCATTAAAGACATTAAAGACAAAGTTTAATGTTTCAAGAACAGTTACCGAGTTTTAAAACTAAAAATGTTGTTAGGATATAAAACTTTTAAAGTTGACACTTCGTTACTTTAATGTGTCGATGTGATAAACTTAAGGGAAAATAGTAAAACGGGTTTTTTTGTCAATAATACAGAACAAAATTACATTTTATTTAACGATATATATAAAATGTAGTGATTAAATGCATATAAATATCAAATAAATAACAATATAAAAAAATACAACAAGAAATAAAACGGACAATAATTGAATTTAAACAAAGCAAAAAAAAACTAGCCATCGCGTCGTTTCCTCCTAGGGGTAGGCAGAGTTACTTTTTTTGCCTTATCACTATTTACTTGCATACAGATCTCGAATTTTTTACATTCATATATCTTTTCATTTACGCACGCCGATTATTCTGACATTTTCAAATATTTGGTAGATACTTGGTCTGCCTTTTCGGTCTTTCTCGTTTACTTAAGAGAAAGAAAGAAGAAATTTAAACAAGTTGATTACAGGTCATAAGCTCTGTTCATGCCTAGCATTTCATATCCCATAATGAAGAAAATGTTTTCTCTCACTTTTGCAATACATATAAAATCAAGTTTATTTATTCAGTATTTTTTATATATTTACGTGTTTATTATTTTTTATTTTGTATATTGTGAACAAAAACTTTTTTAGATATTCCAAATAAGATACAACTTTTTTAGCTCAGTTATTTTGAAAACAAGAAAATCATAATGCATTTAGAAAAAACTATTTTTAAAAAGGAGCAATGCAGAATTACTGGATAAACTATTAAAAATGGAAAAAAATGTAGTCGCAAGGATCAAATTCCGGAAAAGTGTTGTTCATTCAATTTATATTGTAAAATAAATAACTAATAATCGCAATACCAACAAACTGTTTTTAATCTTCTGATGATGAAATAATCAGTTCACGATGAAGTCCTGGTACCGAAATTTGTGTATGGAAGCGGTGTTTTTATTGTTTTGAAATTGGCAAAACAAGGATGAAAATAGACTAAATACTGTCAAAATGCGACCATTCAAGCGAATACGTGGTAAAATTATGTATTATTTTAATTATTTTATTTTATTTATTTATTTTACAGAAACAAACAGTCAATAATGATATAATAACATAAAAAAGATACGGTTTAAGGTCAGACCAGCGAACAATATTATATATATCCTGATCAATACATTTTGTAAGACAGGAGTGCTGTGACGGTTTGAAAATAAAGATCAAATAAACTGCCATAAAACGGTTAAAAAAAGTAGAATGCTAATGTTGTTAGATAAAGTAACTAACTAAGAGTAACTTACGGTTACTGTTTCACAAATTAAACTGTTTGCCTCTCCTAGTTTTTTAAATACTTCATTCCAGTGCCGTCATTTCTTCGGCATCCTATTTTTCAAATGTGCTTTATTTTCAGTGGTTTAATTTTATATAATTAAACGATTTAACACGGATTTTTTAGCGAAAAGAGGCTAATAAAGTGAGCACCGTAAACAACCAATGATAGAACATAAGCCCTGAAAATGTTTTGTTTTCCATAGCACCTTTTCAATAGTGTTTCCCTCTCTGTTGAAATAAACCTCAATCTTGATAACTTCTTAAGAGATGGAATCCAACCTTGTCTATAAACACTCGGACTCAAAATATTGTTAATTATATTAAGACTTTTTATATCTATCGATTTTGAGACGTACTCGTCTCTTCATCAGGACACTCACTTCACCAACATGCAAATACTAAAATACACTTTCACCTTTATCATTACCGTAGTATTCATTGTTTTTATGAAAAATTACATAAATTACACGCCCAGAAAAAAGGGATTTAAACACCATCATGTCCGAACATAAATAAAATTTGGTTAGTAATAATAATATTTAGCGACATGTTTTATAATTTGTTGGGGTCGAGGTGAGAAAGAGAGGGGCTAAGAGGTTGGAAGTAGCTAAGTGATTCGTTAATTTTTCAATCAAAAAGTTGCCTATATTGAAAAGATATTCGATTATTTATTACGAAGAGACGAGTAAGTACGTCTCAAAACCAGTAGACATAAAAAGTCGATAAGTGTTTATATACTAATATTTACTCACATTCATTCAAATGTTTGTCCACAAAGTATATGCTTTAACATAAAGAAAATTGTTATAATGAAAATAAAACGTCACAGGTTCGGGTGAACAATCAACAACCAAATATATCGCTGTTATGTCTTGTGATAGATTTACA